>NC_057812.1:315538906-315634760 GCF_018294505.1 Triticum aestivum
ACAAGTATATTTAGAGATTTCAATATGAACTACATACGGATCAGTACAGTTTCTAAGATCCCAGGAAATGAAAGCCTGGGAGAAGTCCAGCATTTTTTCTCGCAATCGGCCCCAACTGTCAGGGTCAGGTTGCGGCAAGGGGAAACGCAACCGACGTCTCGAGTTGGTCAAACGCAGCACGTCGCATGTCATCTCCTTCTGGCTTGAGAGGAGTCGATTTGGGGTGCCCTGCCGCCGCTTCATACGTGTCTTGGGTTTGCATCGCACCGCCGCCTCCTACCAGCGCCTCCCGGTGGGCAACAGGATGTGCCTCCTCCGTCGTCATCGAATCTGCCGCTCGGCTCAGCGCCAGGGCCACCCCAAGGAAACTCCTCCTGTATCCACTACCCCCACTCCTAAGCGGCAGCCTCTCGGCGTCACATCTGCCCTCCCCGCAACTGCCCCCCTCGATCTGCTATGTATCAGCATCGACGGAGCTTCCTCTACCCCGCCCTATCCACCCCTTTGCAGTGTTCTTGACCTCTTCACTCGACATCGCCAGCGTGCTTGCTTTCCACAGGGTCTGCTTGCAGGCGACTGGTAGCGCCCTTTAACCCCTGTACGTATGTGTGCCACAGCAGCCTGTTCGGAATGTCAGATTCAGTTACAGTCTATAGGGCGTAGAACATTCATAGATCAAATGAAGCTCCAAAACAATCGAAATCAGACACCATTCATACCAAACTACAGGTACGATAATGTTGTCGAGCTGTTTGGGCTTTGGAGATCGGCTTTGCTGCCTCTATTCTATTTTGGGTTTGGGAGTGGTCATTAGGGTTTGACGTTGCAGCTAGTATCCTGAATGAGAGAGGGCGAGGTGGAGATGAGACCACCTGAGGCGGCCGGACTACCACCGCCATCTCCTCAATCCTCGTCGGATGGCTGCGCAGGGGGGCACATCAGATCTGTCCGTGCTCTCCCAGTACCCTCGTGGCGGTGCCATCGGGAGGAAAGGAGGGGCCGACGGGATCAGGCGGGGACCATGGCGACCAGCCACACAGTGAGATCGGACGAGAGGAGAGACGATGGGCACAATGGTGGGCGATCTTCTCCGACGGGACGGATCCGGGCATTTGGATCGAAGGACGTCTTCGATTCACTCTGCATTCGCGGTGGCTGGCCCTTCTCGATCTGGAGAACGACGTCCTTGCCGGCGATTATCTCCCGGACAGCGACATGATTGAGGTAGGTTTTCAATTCAAACTTAATATATATGACATAGTTGTTGGCGAATGTGTGCAGGTGGATTTACGACCGAAGGCACCGGTGATGATCGATCTGACGGAGCCGATGGTCCATGCACGACCGAGAGGACGTTTTTGGGCGCTTCTGGAGAGTGACGATGAAGACCAGGTGGAGTGGCATGCCCCCACTGTTACCACGGTCACCGGAATGCCCATGGCCTCGCCGGGTGTCGGTTCGTTGCCGGAGTCCAAGATCACAACCGATCGGCGTTGGTCAAACCCTCAAACTTCCAAGCCGGCCATGAAGCCGTGGATCGGACTGATTCCTAAGGTAATGAGAGAACCTGTAACTTTGTCAGATTTCTTGCCGGAAAATTGGACTATTGTCAGGCGGAAGAAGAAGAAAGGCAATATGAGCCGGCCACCGCCACTGCCAAGATCGCCAGTGGCGAGATCGGCGAGCGCTGTTCGAGCGGTCAGACGGGCTCGTTTGAATGCATTATTGGGCCGTGGACCTGAGCTGGATGCAGCGTTGGATGTGGAGATGGTCATGGAATCTCCTGGTGCGGGCGAGGCCCAACCAGAGGCCCAAGCCTCGCACAATCCCAAACAGACGTACGTGCATGTATCACTGCTGCCAATCGATCCTATGATCGAGTCTAGGGTTTTGAGTCTGGGTTTTCCTTCACTGGGCACCGGTCGGGCGAGGAAGATCACCTACGCCGGCGGCATGGCAGGACGAGGGCTGCCGCCCATCAAGTGAGGGCCGCTGGCGCCTCGGCTGCTGGTGGGGCTGGTCGTGGTGTTCTGCCGGCCAGTAGTGCTGTCGCGGCGGGCGCGGCCGATCGTGTCGTTCCGCCTGTCGTTGGCGCTGGTGGTGCTGGCCGTGGTGCCGTGCCTGTCGGTGGGGTCGGCGGTGTCGGACAGGGTGGCCTGCCCCCTCAAAGGCCAGTGGCAGCGGGGCCGGTGCCAGCGGGGGTGCAGCCTCGAGTCGGGGCCGGCTGGGGCGTCCAGTCCTCTACGCGGCAGGGGTTCGATGCCTCCAGTGCTCTGCCGTCGACGCACGCGTCCAGGCCAAACGCGTGCTAGCCGGATGAAGCAGCGCAGCCACCACCAGCCAAGGCGCTGGCCCTAGGAAGGGGTCACGACGTGCAAGGGCGTGAAGGATGATACGTGTCCAACGTATCTATAATTTTTGATTGCTCCATGCTATACTATCTACTGTTTTGGAAATTATTGGGCTTTATTATACACTTTTATATTATTTTTGGGACTAACCTATTAACCGGAGGCCCAACCCAGAATTGATGTTTTTTGCCGATTTTAGGGTTTCGAAGAAAAGTAATATCAAACGGAGTCCAAACGGAATGAAACCTTCGGGAACGTGATTTTTGGAATGAACAAGATCCAGGAGACTTGAACCCTACGTCAAGCAACCAACAGGGAGGCCACGAGGTAGGGGGGCGTGCCTACACCCCTCCCCCCTCCCAGGCGCACCCTCCACCCTCGTGGGCCCTCTGTTGCTCCACCGATGTACTCCTTCCTCCTATATATACCTACGTACCCCCAAACGATCAGATACGGAGCCAAAACCCTAATTCCACCGCCGTAACTTTCTGTATCCACGAGATCCCATCTTGGGGCCTGTTTCGGAGCTCCGCCAGAGGGGGCATCGATCACGCAGGGCTTCTACATCAACACCATAGCCTCTCCGATGAAGTGTGGGTAGTTTACCTCAGACCTATGGGTCCATAGTTATTAGCTAGATGGCTTCTTCTCTCTTTTTGGATCTCAATACAAAGTTCTCCCCCTCTCTTGTGGAGATCTATTCGACGTAATCTTCTTTTGCAGTGTGTTTGTTGAGACCGATGAATTGTGGGTTTATGATCAAGTTTATCTATGAACAATATTTGAATCTTCTCTAAATTCTTTTATGTATGATTGGTTATCTTTGCAAGTCTCTTTGAATTATCAGTTTGGTTTGGCCTACTAGATTGATCTTTCTTGCAATGGGAGAAGTGCTTAGCTTTGGGTTCAATCTTGCGGTGTCCTTTCCTAGGGACAGTAGGGGCAGCAAGGCACGTATTGTATTGTTGCCATCAAGGATAACAAGATGGGTTTTTTTATCATATTGCATGAATTTATACCTCTACATCATGTCATCTTGCTTAAGGCGTTACTCTATTCTTATGAACTTAATACTCTAGATGCATGCTAGATAGCGGTTGATGTGTGGAGTAATAGTAGTAGATGCAGGCAGGAGTCGGTCTACTTGTCTTGGACGTGATGCCTATATACATGATCATACCTAGATATTCTCATAACTATGCTCAATTCTCTCAATTGCTCAACAGTAATTTGTTCACCCACCGTAAAATACTTATGCTCTTGAGAGAAGCCACTAGTGAAACCTATGGCCCCCGGGTCTATCTTCATCATATTAATCTTCCAATACTTAGTTATTTTCATTGCTTTTATTTTACTTTGCATCTTTATCATAAAAATACCAAAAATATTATCTTATCATATCTATCAGATCTCACTCTCATAAGTGACCGTGTAGGGATTGACAACCCCTTATCGTGTTGGTTGCGAGGATTTATTTGTTTTGTGTAGGTGTGAGGGACTCGCGTGTAGCCTCCTACTTGATTGATACCTTGGTTCTCAAAAACTGAGGGAAATACTTATGCTACTTTGCTGCATCACCCTTTCCTCTTCAAGGGAAAACTAACGCAGTCCTCAAGAGGTAGCAAGAAGGATTTCTAGCGCCGTTGCCAGGGAGGTCTACGCAAAAGTCAAACATACCAAGTACCCATCACAAACTCTTATCTCCCGCATTACATTATTTACCATTTGCCTCTCGTTTTCCTCTCCCCCACTTCACCCTTGCTGTTTTATTCGCCCTCTCTCTCTATCCTCCCTCTCTTTTTCTCGCTCACTTTTCTTCCGCCATGTCTGAATCAAAAAGGGTTGGGGTTCTTTCCCGAGTTTTAGTACTTTGGACAACCCTTCTATTCTCGCTAAACTCATAAATAAGGATGCTATGGAAAAACCTACCGGAGTTATCAATGAGAATCTTAATAATCTTGATGAAGATGATTCCGGAATTTTTCGTTATTTACTTGATGAATCTTTGAAAGATGCTTGGTATAGACTATTAAGGATCAGGGCTAGCTATGTGCCTCAATACCAAATTGAAATTTACTTAAAAAGCTTTTATATTGCCCTTCCTTCTTCTTTTAACCATGTCTTAGATTCTATATTTGAAGAAGGATTTCTTGAAGGGGATGTCGTAGACACTTATGAGAAGATGAAAACCATATTTGGGCACCCCATGAATGAGAAAGTTGAATCTACATCTCTTTTGCTCTCTTACCAAAACGAATCTATCAAAGAGATGAAGGCTAGCTTAGATACAAATTTCCGCAACATACTTAATCTTTCTTCTACCATTAACAGCCATGTACTTTATTATAATAGAAAGATTAATTCCACAGATAGCAAGTTTGCTCTTTTCTTCCCTAAAACCAAAGATGGCAATACCTAGATCTATCCTTGCTTTTTTATGCCTAGCTAGGGGCGTAAAACGATAGCGCTTGTTGGGAGGCAACCCAATTTTATTTTTATTCCTTGCTTTTTTCTCCTATTTAGTAATAAATAATTTATCTAGCCTCTGTTTTTTTTGTGTTTTTTGTGTTTAATTAGTGCTTGTGCCAAGTACAACTGTTGGGAAGACTTGGGGAAAGTCTTGTTAATCTTGCAGTAAAAAACAGAAACTTTAGCGCTCACGAGAACTGCTGCCATTTTTATTTGGAAGTGATATTTAGTTAATTATTTTTGCATATTATTAATAGATAAATTCCTCACGTCCATCAATTTATCTTAGAATTTTTGTGTTCCAGATCTTGCGCTAGCTACAGATTACTACAGACTGTTCTGTTTTTGACAGATTCTGTTTTTCGTGTGTTGTTCGCTTATTTTGATGAATCTATGGCTAGTAAAATAGTTTATAAACCATAGAGAAGTTGGAATACAGTAGGTTTAACACCAATATAAATAAAGAATGAGTTCATTACAGTACCTTGAAGTGGTCTTTTGTTTTCTTTCGCTAACGGAGCTCACGAGATTTTCTACTTTAAGTTTTGTGTTGTGAAGTTTTCAAGTTTTGGGTAAAGATTTGATGGATTATGGAACAAGGAGTGGCAAGAGCCTAAGCTTGGGGATGACCATGGCACCCCCAAGATAATCTAAGGACACCTAAAAGCCAAAGCTTGGGGATGCCCCGGAAGGCATCCCCTCTTTCGTCTACTTCTATCGGTAACTTTACTTAGAGCTATATTTTTATTCACCACATAATATGTGTTTTTCTTGGAGCGTCTTGTATGATTTGAGTCTTTATTTGTTAGTTTACCACAATAATCTTTCCTGAACACACCTTTTGAGGGAGACACTCATGATTCAGAAATTATTAGAATACTCTATGTGCTTCACTTATATCTTTTGAGTTATATAGTTTTGCTCTAGTACTTCACTTATATCTTTTAGAGCACGGTGGTGGATTTGTTTTATAGAAACTATTGATATCTCATGCTTCACTTAGATTATTTTGAGAGTCTTAAATAGCATGGTAATTTGCTTAAATAATCCTTATATGCTAGGTATACAAGATTAATAATAAAATTCTCTTATGAGTGTGTTGAATACTAAGAGAAGTTTGATGCTTGATAATTGTTTTGAGATATGGAGATGGTGATATTAGAGTCATGCTAGTTGAGTAGTTGTGAATTTGAGAAATACTTGTGTTAAAGTTTGTGATTCCCGTAGCATGCACGTATGGTGAACCGTTATGTGATGAAGTCGGAGCATGATTTATTTATTGATTGTCTTCCTTATGAGTGGCGGTCGGGGACGAGCGATGGTCTTTTCCTACCAATCTATCCCCCTAGGAGCATGCGCGTAATACTTTGCTTTGATAACTTGTAGATTTTTGCAATAAGTATATGAGTTCTTTATGACTAATTTGAGTCCATGGATCATACGCACTCTCACCCTTCCACCATTGCTAGCCTCTCTAATACCGCGCACCTTTCGCCAGTATCATACACCCACCATATACCTTCCTAAAAACAGCCACCATACCTACCTATCATGGCATTTCCATAGCCATTCCGAGATATATTGCCATGCAAATTTCCGCCGTTCCATTTATTATGACACGCTCCATCATTGTCATATTGCTTTGCATGATCATGTAGTTGACATTGTATTTGTGGCAAAGCCACCGTTCATAATTCTTTCATACATGTCACGCATGAGTCATTGCATATCCCGGTACACCGCCGGAGGCATTCATATAGAGTCATATCTTGTTCTAAGTATCGAGTTTTAATTCTTGAGTTGTAAGAAAATAAAAGTGTGATGATAATCATTATTAGAGCATTGTCCCAAGTGAGGAAAGGATGATGGAGACTATGATTCCCCCAGAAGTCGGGATGAGACTCCGGACGAAAAATAAAATAAAAAGGCCATAAAATAGAGAAGGCCCAAATAAAAAAATATGAGAGAAAAAGAGATAAGGGACAATGCTACTATCCTTTTACCACACTTGTGCTTCAAAGTAGCACCATGATCTTCATAGTAAAGAGTCTCCTTTATTATCACCTTCATATACTAGTAGGAATTTTTCATTATAGAACTTGGCCTGTATATTCCAATGATGGGCTTCCTCAAAATGCCCTAGGTCTTCGTGAGCAAGCAAGTTGGATGCACACCCACTTAGTTTCTTTTTGAGCTTTCATATACTTATAGCTCTAGTGCATCCATTGCATGGCAATCCCTACTCACTCACATTGATATCTATTGATGGGCATCTCCATAGCCCATTGATACGCCTAGTCGATGTGAGACTATCTTCTCCTTTTTGTCTCCTCCACAGCCACCGTTCTATTCCACCCAAAGTACTATGTCCATGGCTCACGCTCATGTATTGCGTGAAGATTGAAAAAGTTTTGAGAGTGTCAAAAGTATGAAACAATTGCTTGGCTTGTCATCGGGGTTGTGCATGATTTAATACTTTATGTGGTGAAGATAGAGCATAGCCAGACTATATGATTTTGTAGGGATAAATTTCTTTGGCCATGTTATTTTTAGAAGACATAATTGCTTAGTTAGTATGCTTGAAGTATTATTATTTCTATGTCAATATTGAACTTTTGTCTTGAATCTTTCGGATCTGAATATTCATACCACAATTAAGAAGAAATACATTGAAATTATGCCAAGTAGCATTCCACATCAAAAAAGCTGTTTTTATCATTTACCTACTCAAGGACGAGCAGGAATTAAGCTTGGGGATGCTTGATACGTCTCCAACATATCTATAATTTTTTATTGCTCCATGCTATATTATCTACTGTTTTGGACATTATTGGGCTTTATTATACACTTTTATATTATTTTTGGGACTAACCTATTAACCGCAGGCCCAGCCCAGAATTGCTGCTTTTTTCCTATTTTAGGGTTTCAAAGAAAAGGAATATCAAACGGAGTCCAAACGGAATGAAACCTTCGGGAATGTGATTTTTGGAATGAACAAGATCCAGGAGACTTGGACCCTACGTCAAGCAACCAACAGGGAGGCCACGAGGTAGGGGGCGCGCCTACCCCCCCCCCCCCAGGCGTGCCCTCCACCCTCGTGGGCCCCCAGTTGCTCCACCGACATACTTCTTCCTCCTATATATACCTACGTAACCCCAAACGATCAGATACGGAGCCAAAACCCTAATTCCACCGCTGTAACTTTTTGTATCCATGAGATACCATCTTGGGGCCTATTCCGGAGCTCTGCCGGAGGGGGCATTGATCACGGAGGGCTTCTACATCAACACCATAGCCTCTTCGATGAAGTGTGAGTAGTTTACCTCAGACCTATGGGTCCATAGTTATTAGCTAGATGGCTTCTTCTCTCTTTTTGGATCTCAATACAAAGTTCTCCCCCTCTCTTGTGGAGATCTATTCGATGTAATCTTCTTTTGCGGTGTGTTTGTTGAGGCCGATGAATTGTGGGTTTATGATCAAGTTTATCTATGAACAATATTTGAATCTTCTCTGAATTCTTTTATGTATGATTGGTTATCTTTGCAAGTCTCTTCGAATTATCAGTTTGGTTTGGCCTACTAGATTGATCTTTCTTGCAATGGGAGAAGTGCTTAGCTTTGGGTTCAATCTTGCGGTGTCCTTTCCCAGTGACAGTAGGGGCAGCAAGGCACGTATTGTATTGTTGCCATCGAGGATAACAAGATGGGGTCTTTATCATATTGCATGAATTTATCCCTCTGCATCATGTCATCTTGCTTAAGGCATTACTCTTTTCTTATGAACTTAATACTCTAGATGCATGCTGGATAGCGGTCGATGTGTGGAGTAATAGTAGTAGATGCAGGCAGGAGTCGGTCTACTTGTCTTGGACGTGATGCCTATATACATGATCATACCTAGTTATTCTCATAACTATGCTCAATTCTGTCAATTGCTCAATAGTAATTTGTTCACGCACCGTAAAATACTTATGCTCTTGAGAGAAGCCACTAGTGAAACCTATGGCCCCCGGGTCTATCTTCATCATATTAATCTTCCAATACTTAGTTATTTTCATTGCTTTTATTTTATTTTGCATCTTTATCATAAAAATACCAAAAATATTATCTTATCATATCTATCAGATCTCACTCTCGTAAGTGACCGTGTAGGGATTGACAACCCCTTATCGTGTTGGTTGAGAGGATTTATTTGTTTTGTGTAGGTGCGAGGGACTCGCGCGTAGCCTCCTACTGGATTGATACCTTGGTTCTCAAAAACTGCGGGAAATACTTACGCTACTTTGCTGCATCACCCTTTCCTCTTCAAGGGAAAACCAACGCAGTGCTCAAGAGGTAGCAATGGACACAGTGGTTACAACAGATATGGTCAGCACTACAACGGGCAGTGGGGAGACGACGGATATGATGCATATGGGGAGGGACTGCACCGTTGATCTTTGTCCGGTGGCGGTCGTGGTTATAACCGGTACAATACTAAGGACACTGGACATTTTCAAGGTCCGCTCGGTAACTTTGTTGAAGGTGTTGCCGGACCCAGGTATCACTTTCGGGGTGGATATCGTCGCGGTGGGAGAGGGAGACGACCACCACCACCTTGATGCTATCCACCGCCACCACCGCCTATTGCGGATCTGGCCTCGGATGAGGAGCTCGAGCACGCAGCTGATGGGGTGGGAGACCCATCCATGTTACCCGCGGCGGCAATTGACGCGGTTAGGGCTTTGGCAGCAGTGCATGTTCCGGTGACTTCTGGAGGTGCTAAGTCAAGGGATAGCATGTCTGACAAAGGGCCGGAGAAAGCGGAGGGAGAAAAACTCTCTAAGTGGGCAATCAAGAAGAAAAGTTTGCCTTGCTATAGATGTGGTGAACCGGGTCATTTCATGGCAGAGTGTATGAATGAGCTTTGTGACTATTGCTGCCGATCTCAGTATGCGACTGGGGACTGCCCACTCCTTTCTGGTCTAAACCTAGCATTAACATTTTTGGTGTCTGCTGCAAGGAGTTGATGTTCTTTGAGACACCGGAGGTGGACCCTCTACCGCAGATGGTTGAGAGTTCCTTTCCAGCAATAGTCAGATTTACTAATGGACAGTTGACAGAGGCTCGGATCGTGAGACAGCTACGTGACTTAGTGCCAGGTAACTATTAGTGGCATCTGGAACAATTAGAGGGTCAGTCTTATAAGGTGGATTTTCCCACTAAAGATGACCAGATGCATTTTCGTAAGTGGGGTTTGTGCAGAGTCCCAAGCACCAACATTGTTATTGCTTTTGATGAGTGGAAGCAGGAGGAACCTGAGGGTACACCTTTGGAGAAGGTGTGGGTACATTTATTTGGCACGCCACCAAAATTGATAAAACGTTTTCTGATTGCTTGGAGTTTGGGTGCTATGATTGGTAAGACAGAAAAGGTTGACATGCCTTTCACTCGTGCACACAGGGCTGCGAGGTTGCTGGTTAGTGTTGTGAGTGTTGAGTTCATACTAGATGTGGTCAGATGGACACATGCTAGAGTCACTTATGTATTAGAGCTTGAGATCGAGGATACTCCGATTTCCCAGGCTGGGGATGAGCCACAGGGCATGGACATGACTGAGGGAGGCGGTGCGCCTGGGAATCGGGATAAGGGGTCCAAGGATCTGCTGCCGGAGTCAGACAAGGGGCCTACTGCGCAACCAAATAAGGTAGACAGCTCTACCAAAGAGGTGCCCCCGTCCACTACTCCGGTGAACACGCTTCGTTTTGGTTCGTTTGCACCGAGGTCGGCTCCTAGTCGGTTATGGAGCATTAGGGTCGAGGCAGATGACCCGACGGAACTTGAGTTGCCACTAGTGCTGAGTCTGGTCGTCGAGGCGATGGCTGCGGATTCCACACCCGGTAGGGAGGTAGACCCTGCTGGGTTGGCCGCGAGTGGGGGGAGTCGTGGGCAGGAGGTCCATAGCATCCAGCTACCTGCGCCCGGCTTCACTTCGAGGGGAGGGGCGCCTCGACAGGAGGTCTATGGCGTTCTTCCCACACCGTCTTCACCAGTCGAGATGGGGGTGAGGCGCGGGAAGGAGTCACGTGTTGTAACCCCTCCACAGGACCGCATCATCCAGAGTGGCGAGCTGGGGGTGAGATGCGGGAAGGAGTCCTATGTCGTAACCCTTCCGCAGGATTGCGCCTTACAGGTTGGCCAGGGGACGACATGTTCTGGTGGGGAAAGGGGGAACGGGACTAGTGAGCAGGCGTCTCCACGGTCCACCTCCCCCTTGACCTCTGTGGCTGAGGCCCGCTCGACTACGCCCTACCCTCCTTCACCGATGATAAGGGAGGGGCGTGGGAGTCGAGACCATACCCCTCGAGAGAGGACGACGGAGGAGCTTATCGCTTTCGGCGGGATAGCGGATCCAGTGTCGGCTGGCAGGCGTGTCAGCAACCGGATCCAGGGCAGCCAGATGCGGACGACCTGCAGCTAGAGCGTGCCAAGAGGGCCGCCATGCTTCGCCATGCCGAGGATACTACAGGTGCGTCTTTTGATAAAAGTTGTTCAATTTTACACTTCTCTGAGAATGAAATAGTTGATAAGGCAAACGACTTAGGAATTTCTTTGGGATCAAATGAAACTGAGGTTGTCAAATCCGTTAATGATCTTCTAGACTTGGAAGCGGAGAGGGCTTCTAAGATCATTCGTAATCTTGCATCTATCAAACCTATGAATGACAATTACATGAATAATCTAGGAATTGCTGATCTCGCAAATATATGTAATAATTTGTTGCCTAGTGTCGAGGCTGAGGATGAGGAGGATTTGGAGACCTCAGATACGGTAGAGCCTCTCTTGATGGAGGGTGCAGTCTTTGTCATAGACAATCCTAATTTCCAGCAAGGTGTTGAGGAGAAGCCAAAACGGCCCTGGAAGCGGAAAATTTATCCTACTTCGGCAGTGCGCAAAAGTGCTAGAGTTAGCTTAAGAAAAAATTTCATGATGATTTATGAAAGGACTCTTTTGGAATAGCAGAGGTCTAGCTGACTTGGCTAAACAAAGAATCTTAGCAGAGACAATGTTAGAACAACACTTAGACTTTATTGCACTTTTGGAAACTGGACGAGATAATTTCACATCAAAGTTCCTTCAAACCCTCTCCAGTGGTATCGATTTTGACTGGCACATTTTACCTCCTAGAGGAAGATCCGACGGGATTTTACTAGGAGTACGGTGTGAGACTTTAGAGGTGCTTAATGTGGTTCAGGGAGACTTCTCGGTTAAATTCAGGGTAAGATCAAAATTGGATGGGTTTCGATGGTCGCTAGTTGTTGTATATGGGGCAGCACAAACTGAATTTAAACCCGACTTTCTGGCCGATCTGGTGCGGATTTGTGGAGATGAAAATCTGCCAATACTAGTCGGGGGGTTTAATGTCATTGGGAGGAGCGAAGAAAAGAATAATGACAATTTTGATGGCCGTTGGTCTATGATGTTCAACATGATTATCGAGAGTCTCAATTTAAGATAAATAGAGCTCACCGGTAGACAGTTTACATGGGCCAACTCGTTACCTATTCTGACTTATGAAAAGCTGGATAGGGTACTTGCTAGTGTGGAGTGGGAACAAAAGTATCTGTTGGTGTCGGTTCATGCGATGCAGAGAGCGATCTCGGATCATACACCACTCCTTTTAGACTCGGGTGAGGCTACCCATGTGGCGAATAAAAACATCTTCTCCTTCGAGCAAAGCTGGTTTGAGCGAGAAGGATTTATGGAGATGATTGCACGCGAATGCGCTAAGCCGGTTATGGGTAGGACACATGTCGAGAGATGGCAAAATAAAATTAGACATCTCCGGTAATTTCTGAGAGGCTGGGCCAGAAATGAGAGTGGGATTTACAAACAGGAAAAAGAGCGTCTTACTCAATTGATTGGCGCATTAGACTTAAAGGCCGAAACCACTCTTCTTTCTGTTAATGAGCATCGAACCAAGTCCGGGGCTGAGCAAGGCCTACGTGCTCTCTTGAGAGAGGAGGATCTCAAGTGGGCGTTGCGTGCGAAAACGCTTAAGGTTGTCCAAGGGGACGACAATACACAATTCTTCCATATGGTTGCAAATGGTAAACATAGGAAGAAGAAAATCATACAACTTGAACAGGACGAGGGGACAATAGTGGGACATGAAAATCTGAAAGCGTATATTTCTAATTATTAGAAAAAACTTTTTGGTCCCCCGAATACAACCACGGTATCTCTTGATGAAACTGTGATTAATGATATACCTCAATTACAGGCAACAGAGAACGATGTTCTCTCTGCACCATTCACTGAAAAAGAGGTTCATCAGGCCATAACCCAAATGAAGCCGAATAAAGCACCGGGACCAGATGGGTTTCCAGCTGAATTTTATTAGAAATGTTGGCATATTATTAAAGATGATCTTATGCTTATGTTTCATGATTTTTTCGATGGCCATTTGGAGTTGTTTCACCTCAACTTTGGTACGATAACATTGTTACCTAAGAAGGATGAGGCTGTGCGAATCGAACAATTCCGACCCATTTGCCTGCTGAATGTGAGTTTCAAAATTTTCACAAAGGTTGGAACCAATAGATTGACACAAATTGCTCACTCCGTGGTTCAACCAAGCCAGACGGTGTTCATGCCGGGACGGCACATACTAGAAGGGGTGGTCGTCCTACATGAAACACTTCATGAGATTCACTCGAAGAAACTGGACGAGGTTATCTTCAAAGTGGATTTTGAGAAGGCTTATGATAAAGTAAAATGGCCTTTTCTTCAGCAGGCAATGCGCATGAAGGGTTTTAGTGAAACCTGGAGGAACCAAGTGGATACTCAAGTCTAGAAAGCTAGTGTTGGAATTAAGGTGAATGATGACATCGTTCACTACTTCCAGACGCATAAGGGGTTGCGACAAGGCGATTCCATGTCACCTCTTCTGTTCAATATTGTGGCAGATATGTTGGCCGTCATTATTGGTAGGGCCAAGCGGCATGGCCATGTAGAGGGTCTAGATCCTCATCTAGTTGATGGAGGGGTGTCCATTCTACAATATGTTGATGACACTATTTTATTCATGGAACATGACATGGCTAAGGCACGTAACATGAAACTTATCTTGTGTCTATTTGAACAATTGTCTGGCTTAAAAATTAATTTCCATAAGAGCGAGGTGTTTTGTTTCAGGAAGGCCAAAGACGAGGAACACACTTACAAACAATTGTTTGGATGCGAATTAGGTGCCATACCATTCAGTTACTTAGGTATCCCGATTCATCACCGTAAGCTATCCAATAAAGAATGGAAATGTATTGAAGAATGAATTGAGAAAAAACTCAGCTGCTGGAAGGGCAAGCTGATGTCATATGGAGGTCGGCTAGTTTTGATTAACTCTGTACTGACTAGTATGCCAATGTTTCTACTTTCGTTTTTTGAAATTCCGAAAGGGGTCCGAAAGTGACTTGATTTCTTTAGATCTCGTTTCTTTTGGCAGTCTGATGAGGCCAAGAGGAAATACCGTCTCGCGCGATGGGATATCCTTTGCCGACCTAAAGACCAAGGGGGTCTCGGTATTGAGAACTTGGAAATTAAGAACAAATGCCTTATGAGCAAATGGTTGTATAGGTTAGAGACAGAGTTGGAGGGCATGTGGTCTCAAATCCTGCGCAATAAGTATTTGCACTCAAAAACACTAGCCTAGGTTACCATGAGACCGACTGACTCGCCGTTCTGGAAGGGACTTATGAGAACGAAGGACATGTTTTTTCGTAGGGTCAAATTCTTGGTTGGCAACGGGATGTCAACAAGATTTTGGGAGGATACGTGGTTAGGAGAGATGCCTCTGGCCATACAATATCCTATCCTCTATAATATTGTGCAACGTAAGGAGGATTACGTATGTACCATCCTTAAAACTATTCCTTGAACATCTAGTTCAGACGTGCGTTAGTGGGTGAGAAATGGACAACCTGGATGCACTTGGTTCGGAGATTGATTGAAGTTCAACTCTCTGACCTGCCGAATTCAATACGATGGAAGTTCACTAAGAATGGGATGTTTACGGTGAAATCTTTTTATATGGATCTGATTAATTCTGGCCCCCTCTCAAGGTCACTACATATATGGAAGGTTAAGGTTCCTTTGCGTATTAAAATTTTCATGTGGTTTGTCCACAAGCAAGTAATACTCACAAAGGACAACTTACTTAAGAGGCGATGGGTAGGCAATTCACGGTGTTGTTTTTGTGCTCGGGATGAAACAATATAACACTTATTTCTTGAATGCCCACTTGCCAAGTTACTTTGGAGAACGATTCATATAGCTTTCAATATCAATCCTCTAGTAGATATCGCGTCTTTGTTTGGGACGTGGTTAGCTGAGGTTGAACAGATTACTGCAGCTCATATTCGGATTGGAATATGTGCGCTATTATGGGCTATATGAAACTGCAGGAATGATATGATTTTTAACAGACAACACAACTTAACTTTTTTGCAGGTTATCTTCAGAGCTACAGCTTGGATCCGTATGTGGTCCTTACTCACTCCTATGGACTCCAGAGAGCCTTTGGTTACTGGGTGCAACCAATGGGAGATGGTGGCTCGGGTTATATTCAAACGGTTCGGATGGTGCTCGCATAACAGGATAGGAGTCTAGGGAGCTTATCCTTCTTATTACCGTATCGGTTGTCATTGTCCGCCTGTACTATTCCGTTTTTTTTACTTTGTTTCGCTCCGTTTGCGAGCTGTAAGACCTTTATGACGATACTTTCTGGATTTTTAATAAGAGGGTCGCATGCATCATCGTGATGCAGAGGCTGGGGGCATTCCTCCATTTCCAAAAAAATATTTTGGGTTTGTGTGTGTGTTTGGGGCTTTGGGCAGATTATGATTGATACTACCCCTCTTTTCAGTTACTTCATCTCTTTCCATAGGTTCATATTCTCTTATTATACAACATTCTTTAGGGCTGAGTAGGATTTAAGATAATTTCTCATCTCATATGGACTTTATGTATCTTATCTTTCCCTGAAGGTGGAGTTCTTGTTCTTCCTCTGATGGTTTGTTCTTAACTGCTTATTGAGATGCATATAAGTTCCAAATAACTTAGACAGTGAACAAGATGTGTGGTGAGTTCATATTTAGTTATATTGTGAGATTTTACCCATTTTAACAACTATTATTTGCCGATCGAAAACCAATTAGTTCCTTCATGGCTACTCCTACAGTGCTAGCTAATGGGAGAATGCAATATTCGTTCGCACAATTTGATACAATGCAATCTGAGCCACGGTTGGAGGATTAGACCCAAAAGTACCCATTGTCATGCATTTCATGTACGTACTTTCAACTGATAGATGTTGTGGATCACTAGGCTAGATTAGATCGGTGGTTTGCGGTGGTTTACCTTCTCCATAGGTGGATGAACCCGCCAAAGTGGCCATGGTGGATGGCTATGGCGGTGATGGCAGAGAGTAGTGGGCGAAGTGGTGGCGGCGCTTCCCATCATCACTGCACTAACCCTAGATCGGTAGGGGATTAGGTGGGGTGTACGGCGTTGCGACGAACCTCAGGATGCAAGCCACTGGCCCCCACCTCTTTATATAGTGCAGGTGACAGGGTCCCGTCACCCATAGTGGGTTGAGCGCCCCCGATCAGGGTGCGGATCTAAGGGCCCGGTGGGCCGTTGGGCCCACACGGTGGAGATCATCCTAACATTCTCCCCCTTGATCTCAACTTTTACATTTGACCTTATACTTTTACTTTACTCGTTTCATAACAGATCAATACATAGAACATGTTTCATCGTCACAGCTCAATTGCCGATAGAATCAGATAGCCACAATGTACCTCTCTGTTTTGAAACAAATTCTTTAACCTTGGGCCCTTTTATTGTCTGGAAATGTTAGACTATACCATAAAACCCATGTCGACTATGTGTTCTCCGAACACACTGGGCGGTAAGCCTTTAATAAGCAGATCTGCAAACACTTGTCGGTTGCTTTTATGCTTCAAGCATTTCTACATAATTCTGGACTTTCTCCTTTACAATGCATAACACTGTGTCAGTGTGTTTGGCATCAACACTTGACTCGTTATCATAGGAGCGAAAAACTTAAAATGGTTATCGCTGTTGTCAACCATTATCAACTTCGGGTACAGGTCTCCTTAACCATTTTGCATGTCCCTCAGCCTCATATCAAGCTATAAAATATCTTTGCATCAGATTGATGATAATTGTTTCATTCTTTGGAGATTTTCCACACAAAAACCTCCAAGTATGAAAGTTAGCGACAATTGTGGATTTCGCTATACATATCACAAGTCATGTCTTTGTACTCACAATCTTTTGAGAGCACTTATTTCTTTCAGCATGAGGCCGATATCTTTGACTCCATTCCAGTGATCTATATATGGACTGGACATTGCCAAAACAACCCGGATATGTGAACTATGTCAGGGCAATATATTGAGCTTCCAACAGCTGAAGCATATGGTACCATATCCGTTTCAATCTTTTCTCGTCAACTTTTGGAACACCATAGTTTCCACTTTCATTACCCTTGACTATAAGAACAGGCGTAGGTTTTCTCGCATGCATACTTTAGAGACCTTTCTTAGCATGTCCATTCGACATCCCTAATACCCCCTTTTATTCTTTTCTTTGTGAATCTCGATACTTATAACGAGAGACACTCTACCGAGAACATTCTTTTGAACTTTGAGGACAAGAACTTCTTTTCTCCTCCTGCAGTAGGTTGACATCACCACTAGCAAGTAGGATGTCATCCACATGCACAGTATTAGGAAATGATTTTTACATTCTATAACTTTGCACGAATACAATTGTCCTCTCATTTTCTTTAACCCAAAACAACATTTGATTGCTTTAGTTCATAAAAGACTTCTTCAAGCAGTATCCCCTGTGTTCTTTACTTTCATCTGATGTAACTCAGATCATAATATCTTTCATCTGATGTAACTCAGATCATGATGTGCTACCAACACTCATTGTAATCTATTCAGTGCAAAACGTGCAAAAACATTTCGATTTAAGTCGTGTTTTACACCTTTACATATTTCCTTTGGAGTCACATTGTCCTTGTAGACTCTTTACAGCCTACTGTTTTGGCTCCATTGGAAATTACTCATCAGTCCCAAACATCGTCGGGATTCACCAATTTCATTTCATCTCACATAGTCTCTTATCATTTAGATAAGCAGACACTTCTCAAAGCTTGAATGAGCGCTTTAAATGAGGTGGGATCAACCTCCATTTGAATTTCACTAACATAGACTTTATAGTAATCAGAAGTATCTGATTTTCTCATTCCTTGAGACCATCAGTGTCTCAGGTACTGGCACTTCTTTCATGTGGGGATGTTGTTGCTCTTTCATTGCAAGAGGCGAACTAATTCTATAATCTTTCATTTCCAAGAGGCAATAGGTTTTACAGGGACCTGTATCACAAGATCCATGTTTACTCATTTATCCTTTATAGAGCTGACAACATGTGTTGTATAGGTCATACAACATGCTCCCCCAGGTTACTCCATCTTCACTAAAAATGGCGTACCTTTAAACTTTATAATTTGGGTTTATTCTGTTAAAACTTTCTTATTTATGGCACTTTAAGCACCGTCTTAGTATTCCTTACTCTGCTTTCGGAACTGTAAAAGATCCAGAAATACAACTATTTCTTTTCTTTAGGGGTACTAATATGACCGTCGTACTCCCCCAGACGATCACATTCTTCATCACATTATCTAAAGTATAGGGGAGTTTCATCATTCTTAATTTATCTCATATATCTTTCTCCCCCTCGAAATGTGGCAAGAACTTTTCTGCCACAATTTCGAAAACCATTGATAACTCTTGTGAGTTGAGGAAACTTCGATTATCTACTTCATTCATCAGATCACTTCATACGAAATGAAGTTATCACTTCATACAAAATGAAGTTATCTTTTAACTAGTATGGGAGTACTTTTTCCTCATTCCATTTCAGAAACTCAACAGAGTTCTTTATTATTAGTACTTTTGCAAGTCACACTTGCATATCATTCTTATCTTTAGTTTCGTCTATAACTTTTATTCTCTTTGGATTTATTGAGTGCTTAATGACCATTTACACATAAGGTGTACGGTCGATACTAGGAAAGCATAATAGCTACTCCATACTTTTCTCCCTTAGTGGGACACATTAAAAGCACATGAGTCATCATATCTTTCTCTTGTCATACTGGATAAGTCCTTTGCCAGAATTTCTCCCGACATACGAGATTTTTGACATAATAATATGTCAACTTTACCCCGTTAATTACGCAGGTATTTTTCCAGACTATTCCCACCATGCGGATTTTTATCATAATCATCTTCTTTTCCCGCTATGCGGGTAATTCCCTGTAAGGAACATGAATGCCAGAATTGGCTCTTTTGACTGCATATGCAATTATCAAATTCAGAAATAAATCCAAACGCTCTTTGACACACATGCTTAATCCGACGTTGGTCAAATTAAACACGCATGTTGCTTGTTTCATCTCAAATCGTGTTGACTGGAAAATCTTCCTCATAGAGAGTACATGAAAGACATTCGTCAACCAAGACTCTCAATAATCTTTCTCTTTTCTTTTGAAGCCATTCTTTAGAAAGAACATACTCCCTCACGTTATGACCTTTCTTGGTCATCTTTCGAATCACAAGTACCCAGCCATTCGCTTTCACGAATGAAAGCATGGAAAACTTTTAGTCTGAGAAAACATAGCCAATAATCAACAATAATGAGCATAAAAATAACCCTACGTTGGTTTGGTTAAAAAAATATGCACATTAAACTTTTGTAAAACTTCCTTTTTATACTCTAAATCACCGTTGTGGTAGAATTAGAATAAAACTCATTCTTCTACATTAATTCCATATCATCGTTGGGAGAAAATGGAAATGATGCATATAACTCATAAACAATGTGATGATAGTATTTCTATTAAACAACTTTGCTAAGAAATAATCATCGTCAACTTTATTGCAGCGGAAACAAGAAATATACATTTCTCTAATTTAAGAGCATTTCTTCATCTTTAACTCTTCTCTGAAAAATGATCACTTTGATACAAAATTTATCAGAGATTTAAGCTTTGAACATAAGACTCATAGAATTATAGTACTGTTATCATCAACGTTGGTCAGAAAATAACAATACCATATTTTAACTTTAAAAGAAATATATTTCTTTTATCATATCGGAAACTATCTCCATCTTATTTCACCCACAGGGAAAAACATTGCTAAGAACAATTCTGCCAATTAAATTTTCCCGTTGGTTCCAATTTTGTTGGAGGATAAAACTTTTACTTTGCAGCGGAAACTTTCTAATATTCTATTCAGAAACAATTATGTACTCTTTTACTCTCTAAGCAGTTTTAACCGGTTGGTTCAAAATTGAATTGAGAAGCAACAATTTAATCTTTCGAAGTGGAAAATATGAATACAATTCATGAAAATAGCATTGTTCAGAAGCAATTCTTTACTTTTCTATTTTCAAATCAATTATCTCGTTGGTTCCAATTAACTAGAGATTCAAACTATACACAATTGTACAAAAAGAACATCGAATAAAAAACTCATGACTTTATTCTTTTCAGAAACTTTTATTTTACTTTTCAAAAAAAAATCTGTCACTTTTCTATTTTCTAGACAAATTTTCGTTGGATTAAATTTGAACAGAAAATAAAATAGAAAACTAGACAGACAAACAAAAAAAACTCTCAGCACAGCCCAGCCCAAGGCCTGCTGCTCCGCGCGCTCGCGCGAGCCGGCCTCTCCTCGGCCTGGGCCGCCGGCCTCCTCCCCTTTGGCCCAGAAGCCCAGCACCGCTAGGGTTTAACTCGTGACCGTCGGATCAGATCCGACGGCCCAGCGCGCGATCTGCCCGAGCAAAAATGGCCGATGCGGTGAGGGGGCGAGAGGGAACCCTGGTCATTTCCCCTCTCGCGCGCCGCTCGCCTCTCTCGCTCTCCGCATCTTTATCTCCCGCACGACGGCAGCGAGCGCAAGGAGAGGATGCTGTGCCCGGCGGCTTGCCGGTGACGACGGCGAGGAGCAGCACCAGCGTGACTAGCTCCTTCTCTGTCTCTTTCTTTCCTGTTTCCCTTCTTCTTTCTCTTCTTCTGTCCCGTCGGCGCCGTCTCTGTCGAGGAAAAAAGGGCAGCGCCCTTGTGGGCCGCTCCGGCCGCCGTGGACGGCGGCGAGTGCCACTGCGCCGCGCGAGCCGTTCCCCTTCCCTCTCTTCTTTCTATCCACCAGTGCCCCAGCGCAAGAGAGACTCCTCTGCTCCCCTTCGCGCGAGCGACGGCGGTTTCCAGATGCGGCGCCCCCGTTGACCCCTTTGCCGGCGTGCGCGAGCACCTCTAGGGTGAACGCGCCGCCGTCAAACGGCTCGTTGGTGGTGCCCTTTGCCCTAGTGGGGGTGTGTTCTTCATCTGAACGGCTCGGCTTGTCGATGCCCGTCTAGATCGAGAGGAACGACGCGTCCTTGCGGCGGCGCAACTTTTTCGACGAGGAGTTCTTTTCCCTCTTTCTCTGTTCGAGTTAGGGTTCTTGGATGAATCTTTTTTCTGTGATTTCTTTGTACCGAAAATAATCTAGATCCTAGCCTTGTCTGATACCATTGATAGATGATGTGGATCACTAGGCTAGATTAAATCGGTGGTTTGCGGTGGTTTACCTTCTCCATAGGTGGATGAACCCGCCAAAGTGGCCATGGTGGATGGCTACGACGGTGATGGCAGAGAGTAGTGGGCGAAGTGGTGGCGGCGCTTGCCATCAGCACTGCACTAACCCTAGATCGGTAGGGGATTAGGTGGGGTATACGGCACTGCGACGAACCTCGTGATGCGAGCCGCCGGCCCCCACCTCTTTATATAATGCAGGTGACAGGGGCCCGTCATCCATAGTGGGTTGAGCGCCCCCGATCAGGGCGTGGATCTAAGGGCCCGGTGGGCCGTTGGGCCCACACGGTGGAGATCACCCTAACATCAACTTCATTGTGGATATGTATTTCTACCTTTTCCAGTTTATGATAGCTAATCTGTGAGGCTCCGTGGGCAATCCATCCATTTGCAGTGTATTAGACGAACAACCCAATCATGGCTAGAATATATATTGCTCCTACAGAACTCCTAACCAAGTTTATATCTCATGATTTATTTTCTTTCTCTTCGTACTACAAATCTGATTGTGATGAAGCTTCCTAAGAATTATATATTCCGCACTTAGGGATCTAGGAACAAGTGACCAACTTCTGTATGTGTGTTATTATGTTGGACAACAATCATACATTCTTGATCGTAGATTACATGCTTATCCTGTAGTATAGTCTACCATTTGTATACCTCTTAAAAAAATGATCAACAGGGAGACTCCCCGGTTACATTACTCAGAAAGGAGGCATATCCTTTAAAGTTAATGTCAACAATTCATACTTTTAGTTTTCTTAGTAGATTAGATTCTGGTTTGTCATATTGGTACAAGGAAGAATCTAGGTTTAGAATTCTGTTGGACACCTTCCTCATATTGATTTGTGGGTTGGTATAATGCCAAACTGTCAATGGCTTCTCCAGTGGACGGATTCCAGTGTTCGTGCCTTCAGAAATATCTGTTGTTGGTCTACTGTTGTGTTTACAATTCAGTAATTAGATCCCTTCTTTCCTTTATTTTTGCACTAACTGCCTCTTCTCTTTGTACTGCAAGAGCATAACGTCAAAAGCGAGGACAGGGTTTGACGGCCATAATATGTGTAGGTTTTTTTTAGAAAAGGAGGATGACCTTCGGCCTCTGCATCTGAGCGATGCATACGGCTATTTTATTAATTATTCTCACAAGACCTTATAAAGTCATACAACAGTAAGACTAAAGTCGCCGTCTAAGCAACAAACTGTCGCTACACCTATCCAGTTGATGAAGGGGCGCAGATAGCCTGGGCCTAATACCAAACAAACATCGCAGCCAAGCCTAACATCTAAGACCTGAGACCCCAACCTAGCCACTTGCCGGGTCTGGGGCACACACTGGTCCGGCGTGCTCTCAGAGGCCGCCGCCGCCAACTGCCACCGCTCCATCTTCAAAACTGTACTGATGCATCAACCTTGCTCGGTCCAGCTATCGTCGACGCCACCACGGCGCCCAACGGCACCTCCTCCCTGCGCGCAAACAGCTGTACACGTCGCGGTCGCCACTGATACACCTCAGCGCCATGCTGCCACGTACCACCAGCCGACACAGCTTGAAGCCCTTGGAGAATCTGTCGTGCCTAGCACCTGCCGACCAGGCATGACCAAGCGTAGCACCTGTCGGTCAGGCATGACTTGACATCTCCACCAAAGCTACGTGCAAGACGAAGCCGCTCCACCTCCTGCCCCTACTTCCAGCGTTGCTCCACAAAACGACGCTCCCAAAAGAGAAACGACACCGCAGTGCCGCCATCGTCCAGTCTGGAACACCAGATCCTAGGGTTTCCCCCAGAGCAATACGAGTGGGTCGACGGTAGTCACATGACGATGCCTTCATCAAGGTAACGACGTGAAACGCCACCATCGCCCGCCGTCGGCTCGGTTTTCACCGGCAACTACGTCTTCCCGACTCGCAGCTGGTGCCAGATGACGGATCCCGAGATCCGAACACCCAGCCTCAGGCCGACCACCTCTGACGGAAGAGATGACCAGCACCGCCGGCTGCACTGGTCAGAACAAATCTGATCGTAGGTGCCGCCGCCGAGACCACCAGGCCCTCCACGCCGCCGTCGCCAATCTGAAGGCAGCAAGCACGCCACCATAGCCAAGCCGGCCGCCGTCGACCGCAGCCGCCGCCGCCGCCCGAAGGGCCATCCACAGCGCCCGCAGCCCTGGCCTCTGCCGCACCAAGCCGTCGCTATCCGAGGACGAGCCAGCCTGGCGCCGCCTGCCGCCATCCGCCGCGTCGCAAATCCCAGATCGGTCGCGCCACCACACGCCTTGGGGTCCTCCCTACCCCGAAGACGCGCGAGAGAGGAGATCCCCCGCCACCGCCGCCGGCCCCCGGGCTTAGCCCGGCGACGTCTTCCGGCGGCGGCGGAGGGAGGGAAGGAGGGAGTTTGCGGCGGCGGCGGCTAGGTTTCTAGCCGCCCGAGTCGCCCCAGGGGGAGGACGACGCGGGCGTTACCTCTATAATATGTGTACCGAAAAAGGCTTTCGCCCCGCTTTATAAATAAAGCACCCACCAAGCACAAAGTATCAAGGTAACAACAGAACACAGCGCACACACAAACGCAACGCCACCGCAAGTCATGAACCACACCAACAAGCACGGACACACACACAATACCCAAGTTCCGTTGTGGGCACGGCACATCACGCCCAACACAAAAGGACGAAGACACAATCTGAGACGATGGCGGCGGAGTGGACGACATGACGATCTAATCTGGTTCCGGAGGAGGTGGGGGAAGCGGCGGTGTCAATCGGAGGGCCATTAGCTGGGTGATGATGGAGGTGATGGCGTCTCTCTCCCTGGGCCGGCTAAGCGGCCGCCAAAGCTGCAAATAACCAGACCATTTGAACAAAGCATCAGTCGCACGACGAAGAGGAATATGCTAAATCACAAGTTTATTCCTAACCAGCTCTCTATAATATGTGTAGGTGGACATATATGAATAGATTCATATATAAAGTACATGCACATATATTTTTTAGGCAAAGCTGGTGTATAAAGTAGATGCATATACCATAATAAAGCTACTGATGTGAGGAATAGTTCTTGCCCCTTGCCTTGATGGAAATTGGCTTCACTGTGCCTCCATGACTGTTTTCTCATTGTGTTGTTCGGCTAATATTTATGTGAATCATAGAAGAAAAAAGCGGATGTATCCACACCATCGGTGACCGTGGCTTAGCATCGAACCACCCCCACCTTACACTCTTGCAACAGGTGGCTCAGTTTAAATGGCTTTCAGTATTGTGAGATGAGGTCATTTCTCTTTTCTTTGAAAATTTTGAGTTTGGCTTTACATTTTTTTTTCAATTTAAGCAGAACTGAATGATATATTTTTGAATGCTTTGTGCAATTTGTGTACCTCCAAGGTTATAAAGGGTGGAGCCTGAAATTTGACCATATTTATGGTAATAAGTTTAGTTTTAATGTATGTATTGCTTTGCATGTTTGTTGGTAGAGAGATGCAAGAGAAAAAATAGCATACTGACATTGTGTTTGAATTTTCTTTCGGCATCCATAATATTGTCTACCAATATATAACATTTATAAAATGAGATAGTATCTCTATCTGTCACACGTATTGTGTTGTCGTTGAATATTGTACAGTTCAGCTATATCTTACTGTGTATGTTCTTTTCTGTTGGTCAGGTGGAAATGGAGAGTATGCTGGTGAATTTTCAGACGAATCTGCGATCGTCTTGAACAAAAGAAAAAAAACAGAGAGCAATTATTTGTTACTAATGACTTTTTTGTTGTAAGTGCATAATTTGGAGTTATGTATATGCAACAAATGTTCAAGTTTTCTTATATGTTCATTCCTTAATAATTTTCTGATTTTTATTCCGTTATTCTCTCAAGATGGAAGGCTAAGGTGTGTGCGGCTTTTCCTTCCATGGGGCACTATTAAATTGTGAAACGTCAGTATTTTCTGATGTAGCTGTAACTTGTATGAGCTTGTGACTTCCTAATAAATTCTAACCCTGTTTCTTTTTCTTATAGCTGAAAGTTATTTTTTGTCATATTACATTTCCACTAATGTATCTAAATGGCACCATGGGGTTTTAGTTTTCCTCAAGAGATGTACATGTGCTTAGAATCAATGTTATGTCAGATTAGCACTGCTTATGCAAACATTTAGTTTTTCTTTTGACAATGTAGCTATTAACAGATGCTTGCATAAGGTGGAAGTTTTTACTTTTTTTTGGTTGATACTCCCATCTCTTCAGTTGTGAGGAGTAGTGGATAAATGGTTGTACTATGTGCTTACGATTTTTTTAATCTTATTCATCAGAAATTATTGAACTGTTTGTCTGTCATTCCCTTCTATATTTGACAGATATGTATATTTCACAATGTGTTCATTTTATATATATGTACATAAGAAGCAAGATGGAAAGCAAAATGGGCAATAAATGGGGTTCAGGGTAAATGGATATATTGTGATTGGTTGATCTTCCTGGGCAATGTTTCCAAAGACGTTGACTTCATGTTACCTATGTTGGTATTGATCTAGAGGCCCAATGGGCCAAAACGAAAATAAAAGCCCAGAAATAAGTTACGTTAAAGAGAGAAACAGGGAGGTCACGAACCAACGTTCGTACCCCTCGATCTCAACTTACGCGCCCTGATCGGGGGCACCCTAACCAACTATGGTTTTGGTCCCCTGTCGGCAGCGCACATAAAAGATGGGGGAGCAGCCGGCACCTACGTCAGACTAGTTCTTGTACGGTTTACTCCTGCTCCCCACATCCCAAAACCCTAACCGATCTGGGGGAGCGCTGCACGACGGGAAGATTATCTCCAAGCTCTGCCCCTGTCCCAGGGCAGTGCTGGTGGCGCCCGGAGGGAGGCCGCTACCTGCAGCGAGCATCTTCACCGAGCCTGCATCGAGTAGGCACCGGACTTCGCATCGTCGACACCAATGGCTGCTTCCATTGGTGGTAAGAACCTAATCCATCTCTCTGATCTGTGCTATTAGGTGATCTAACGCCTGGCTTACGATCTGTTAAGTAGATACTACGGGATTAAAAGTCTAATAATGGTATCTTAAGCATGGTTAAGCCTAGATTAGATCCCTAAGATGATCTGCTTAAGTTTGATGATCCTGATTACGTACTGATGATTAAGGTTTAAGTCTAATGGTTCATGAATAAGGTTAGATTGCCCTCTGTTGAAGTCGATGTTTGATCTCTAGGGTTATGTGTTTCGGTCAAAGTCTAATTGGCTATGGGTCAGTGCTAATTATCCAATGATTATGATAAATCATGTTCTGCTAGTTTGATTTGCCACGTTTCCGCATCAAGATTGTTAATTAGCACTGTTTTAGTTCCCGAGAAATATGAATTGGCGAGATTAAAGAATCTACTTTTGCCAATTCAGCTGAACCCAACTCTAGAAATCCCCTAACTGAAACCCTAGAAAAGTCAAATCCCAAATCAGAGCCCAAAATGAATGAAGTTCAACAAAAGAAGAGGTTTGGGGGCTCACCAAGATGATGCCGGCCTTCGGGGTCCGCACGGCCACTGTCGTGCGCGCACGCCATGGCCAGGACGCCGCCGCCCTTCGCGGTGGCTCGTGGAATGAAGCAGCAGCCGCCGCTGCCATTCTCATGCACGTGCGCATCGCCTGGCCTCCGCGCCTCGGATGTCGCCGCCGCCAAAAGCTTGCGCCGGCAGCCGCCGGCGAAATGCCCCACAACTGCGTCGCCGCGTCACCGGAGCTACGCTCGACGGAGGAGCGGGCGGGACGAAGTCCTTGTGCACGCTGCTCCGCCGCGCCGCCGTGTCTTATCTGCGGGCACGCCTCGCCGTCGCCGCCGCAGTCGAGCTCTCTCTCGGGAGCGAGTGAATCGGGACCAAAATGGGGATAAGGCTAGGGTTTGACCTGGCAGTGTTTTCCTCCACTGAGGAGCGATCCGAGCCGTCGGCTCGATCCAACGGGCAAGCCTGACGCGCTGCTCCAGACGGGCCTTCGGCCGATTAACAGGTCGTTTTTGCGACTGGGCTTCGGCCCAAGTTGCCTTAGCCCGCCGAAAAGGATTTTTATTTAATGTTTTTTTCTGCTAGGCTAGAAACTTAACGGGCTGCCGTGGGGTTTTGGGCTAAAATTAAAGTTTCTGTGCATTTTTGTTGTTGTTTATTCAGTGCATTTTACGTATTATGATTATCCTCAAAATGGTCTGCACTGTTAGAAATAAATAAAAAATTGCGAGAAAAAATGATGCTGAAAATTATGTTTTAGTTTTCTGAATGAAATGGAACCAACGAGAAATTTTATTTAGAAAACTTTTATGGATTAATGTTTGTGTCATTTTATGGCATATTTATGTTCATCTCATGGTAACATCAATGAATGATGAATTATTAATGTTGGAAAATTGATAGTACACATGAGATTAATGTGATCATTTTTTTAATACAGACCAATGTTGTTTTACATTTTTGAATCACTCCGTTAATTCCTTATTAATTTCTGCCCAACAGTGATATAATTTGGAGTTAATTTTTGCATAAAAATAGATCAAACCAACATGGGTTAATTTTTGTGCAATTTAATTTAATTATGATGTTCTTTTCCTTTACTTATGATATTTGAGATCATGATACCTTCCGGTTCTCGTGGCCTCGAGATCGAGCCACTTACTGGGAATAACTTCCAATCATGGAAGGACTCGTTGCTTTTGCACCTCGGATGGCATAAGGTTGATCTTGCACTGAGGGAAAGTAAACCAGTGGAACCTGCAAAGGGTGCCACTGGGTATGTTGAGCTTAAGAAAGACTATGATGCTAAAGTTGAGAAGTGAGAGAGGTCAAATAGAATGGCGTTCCTAATTATGAACTTCTCCATCTTGACTGAGATTAAAGGGGCTATTCCTGCCAATGAAAGTGTCGTCGAATATTTGAAATCGGTGGAAGAACAATTTAAGGGCTCAGAGAAAGTGTATGCAGATGAGCTTTTGCACAAGCTGCTTGCAAAATATGACGGGCATGGAAATGTGAGGGAGCACATCTTAAGTATGAGCAATGCCGCGGCAAAGCTTAAAACCATGAAGTGTGACTTGAACGAAGAGCTTCTTGTGCTCCTAGTTGTTAGGTCACTACCCTCACAATTCAATCCATTCAAGATAAACTAGAACTCTCTTGAAACCAAATGGAAACTATCTGAACTCATTGCACATTGCGTTCAGGAGGAAGAGAGAATGAAGAGTGAGTAGAAAGATCAAGCTCTCCATGTTAACTCTACAAAGAGGAAGCATGAGAACCATGCTCATAACAATAATGTGCCCAACAAAAAGCTATATTCCAAAAAGAATCCTCCAAAGCCTAAGCAATGCAACGAGGCAAGTTGTTCACGTCCCGCACCTTCAGCGGCTACTTCAGTTAATCTTACAAATGCCGCCGGAGAAAGACTTTGCAATTTTTGCAAGCAGCCAAATCTTGTCAAGGCGGACTGTCCAGGTTTTCTCAAGTGGCTGAATAAAAAGGGTAAGGATGAGATCACTCTTGTAGATGAATCTCTATATGTTGATTATTCTGAATCTACATGCTGGATTGACTCAGGCGCGAATGTTCATGTCACGAATTCTTTGCAGGGATTCCATATAAGCCACACCCTAAGGGGTACAAGAAGACTTAATGTCGCGAATGGGAAAGAGGCTGAAGTTGAAGCCGTGGGCTCCCTCACCTTGAAGTTGCACACTGGCTTCCTACTTCAGCTCAAGGACGTTCTTTATGTGCCTACTTTGAGTAGGAATTTGATTCCAGTTTCATGTTTAGATGATTTTGGAGTTCATTATACCTTCGGGGAGAAACAATGTTTTTTAAAGTATTGTAATAAGGATGTTGGTCTCGCCGTCCGATGAGGCAAACTTTATATGTTAAATCTTTCCTGTTATCCTATGTGTGTGAATCTCTGCGAGATGAACATGAATGAACGCAATCATAAAAAGAATGGGAGAAGTATCAGTCCTTCTTCAAAATTGTGGCATCGTCGCTTGGCCCACATTTCCGGGGGAGAATGGAACAATTGATTAAAGAAGAAATACTTCATCCACTAGATTTCTCTAATGCGGGCAATTGTATTGACTGTATTAAGGGAAATGTATGAAAACAATTAAGAAAGGAGCAGTAAGAGCCACATCGGTCCTTGAACTTATTCATACTGACATATGCAAACCTCTTAACGTAAAGTCTATGGATGGTTTTGATTCCTTCATTACCTTCACAGACGATTTCTCTCGCTATGGCTACATTTACCCCATACGTGATCGATCCGAAGCTTTGGACAAATTTAAGATTTATAAAGCCGAGGTTGAAAATCAACTCAACCTAAAGATCAAAGTAGTACGGTCTGATCGCGGGGGGGGGGGAATATTATGGTAGGCATGCTCCTTATGGGAAAATTCCAGGACCATTCATGAAATATCTTGCTGGAAATGGAATGGTTGCCCAATATTCAATGCCTGGTGAACCTCGGCAAAATGGCGTCGTTGAGCGTTGCAAGCGCACTCTTATGGATATGGTACGTAGCATGATGTAACACCAACGATGCGGCTATATCTCCCACATGTCGGAGCATGACTTAGAGGCATAACCGCATAGTAGGCATGTCACAAGAGGGGTAACCTTTACACATCCCATGTAGTGAATAAGAAAGGGCTAAAGAGTTGGCTTACAATCGCCACTTCACACAATACATGAATATAGCATTACATCATCCAGAATACAATTAAGGTCCGACTATGGAACCAACATAAATAAAGACAACCCCAAATGCATAGATCCCCGATCGCCCCAACTGGGCTCCACTACTAATCAACTGGAAACGAAACAACACAACGAATGTGATCTTCATCGAGCTCCCACTTGAGCTTGGTTGCATCACCTGCACTGGTATCATCGGCACCTGCAACTGTTTGGAAGTATCTGTGAGCCACGAGGACTCAGCAATCTCACACCCGCGAGATCAATACTATTTAAGCTTATGGGTAGGAAAGGGTAGTGAGGTGGAGCTGCAGCAAGCACTAGCATATATGGTGGCTAACATACGCAAAAGAGAGCGAGAAGAGAAGCAACGCAGCGGTCGTGAAGCTAGCAATGATCAAGAAGTGATCCAGAAACTACTTACGTTCAAGCATAACACAAGAATAGTGTTCACTTCCCGGACTCCGCCGGAAAGAGACCATCATGGCTACACACACAGTTGATGCATTTTAATTAAGTTAAGTGTCAAGTTCTCTACAACTGGACATTAACAAATTCCCATCTGCCCATAACCGCGGGCATGGCTTTCGAAAGTTAAAAACCCTGCAGGGGTGTCCCAACTTAGCCCATCACAAGCTCTCACGGTCAACGAAGGATATTCCTCCTCCCAGGAAGACCCGATCAGACTCGGAATCCCGGTTACAAGACATTTTGATAATGGTAAAACAAGACCAGCAAGACCGCCCGATGCGCCGACATCCCGATAGGAGCTGCACATATCTCGTTCTCAGGGCAACACCGGATGAAACAAGCTACGAGTAAAACCAGACCTCGAGTTTCCCGAGGTGGCCCTGCAGGCGGCTCGATTCGGACCAACACTTAGACAAGCACTGGCCCGGGGGGGCTAAAATAAAGATGACCCTCGGGTTGGCTGACCCGAGGGAAGGGTAGGTGGTGGTGAGGCAAATGTTAAAACCAAGGTTGGGCCTTGCTGGAGGAGTTTTATTCAAAGCGAACTATCAAGGGGTCCCCATAACACCCAACCGTGTAAGGAACGCAAAATCAAGGTACATAACACCGGTATGACGGAAACTAGGGAGGCAAGAGTGGAACAAAACACCAGGCATAAGGCCGAGCCTTCCACCCTTTACCAAGTATATAGATGCATTAATATAAATAAGAGATATTGTGATATCCCAACATATCCATGTTCCAAACATGGAACAAACTTCATCTTCACCTGCAACTAGCAACGCTATAAGAGGGGCTGAGCAAAAGCGGTAACATAGCCAAACAACGGTTTGCTAGGAAAGGAGTGTTAGAGGCTTGACATGGCAATATGGGAGGCATGTTATAGCAAGTGGTAGGTATCGCAGCATAGCAATAGAGCGAGCAATTAGCAAGCAAAGATGGAAGTGATTTCGAGGGTATAGTCATCTTGCATGAGATCCCGCAAGGAAGAAGAACAAGTCCATGAAGAAGACAAACGGACATAGTCGAACGAATCCTCACAAACGCGACACTAACGGAACTAACCCGAAGAAGCAACACCGGAAAGAAGCAAACAACATGGTAAACAACCATCACATAAGCATGACATGATGCACAACCAAGTATGATGCATGTCCGGTTTAATGAGGCATGGCATGGCAAAGTGCACAAGCAAAACTACAAGTTAAGTGGAGCTCAATATGCAACGAGTTGCATATTGACGAAACACCACAACAATTAATTAGTTCTCTCCCGTTTATGTACCCAACAATACTAAATGTTGATTAACATGGCAAGGGGTGAAGCACAACAAAACTACCTATCTAGGCAAGTTTAAATGAGGCCGGAAACAACGAACAACAATTCCGGTAAAACCCCATATGCATATTTTAAGGTTTGGTACTGTTCTGCCCTAAACATAATTTTAGAGTTATTAAACATGCAAAGCAATGCCACCATGTTAAACTAGGAAATTTTCTACCACATTTACATATAAAGATTATTAGGTTTGGAGCTACGGTTATTTAGTTATGAAATAAATCATTTTTAACATGGCATATGAGCAAATTTAAACAAACAACACTTTAAACATATTAAACATGGTTGAAAGTTGCATATTATGAAACTAGATGAAATTCTAGTCAAGTTACTTATATAATTCATTTTAAACCGATGCACTGTTATTTAGTTATTAACAATTTGAAACAAGGGCATTTTCTGTAATTATGCATGCACAGGAAAAAAGATAAATTCGCAGAACGAAAAAAAACGTCTATGGGCCGAACAGCCGGCTAGCCCAGCAGGAGGGAAAAAAGGAGGGGCGCAGGGTAGCTCACCCATGGGCCAAGCCCAGCTAGCGAAGAGGGTGGCCGGCAGGGGAAGCGGTTGGGCTGCAACGCCTTGTTGGGCCTTGATGAGGCCCACGCGAAGCGAGCGAGAGGGAGGGTCGTGCGGCCGCTCGGGACGAGGGAGATCCTGCTGGTCGACACCAACAGAGGCAGCAACAGCAGTTCATGGCGATGCAGAAGATGGCCAGAGGCAAGATGCAAGGGCAGGGGACCAGCGGGCGCGGCGGATCCGGCCAGTCCGAGGGTCAGGGAGGCGATTCCCGGCGACGAGGAACTCCAGCGGGACGGACTTGGTGATACGTCTCCAACGTATCTATAATTTTGGATTGCTCCATGCTATATTATCTACCGTTTTAGACATTATTGGGCTTTATTATCCACTTTTATATTATTTTTTGGGACTAACCTATTAACCGGAGGCCCAGCCAAGAATTGTTGTTTTTTGCCTGTTTTAGGGTTTCGAAGAAAAGGAATATCAAACGGAGTCCAAATGGAATGAAACCTTCGGAAACGTGATTTTCTCATCAGATAAGATCCGGGAGACTTGGACCCTCCATCAAGAAATCCACGAGGCGGTTACGAGGGTGGAGGGCGCCCCCCCTAGGGCGCGCCCCCGTGCCTCGTGGGCCCCTCCAAGCTCCACCGACGTACTTCTTCCTCCTATATATACATACATACCCCCAAACGATCGGGGACGGAGCCAAAACCTAATTCCACCATCGCAACTTTCTGTATCCATGAGATCCCATCTTGGGGCCTGTTCCGGAGCTCCGCCGAAGGGGGCATCGATCACGGAGGGCTTCTACGTCATCATCCAAGCCCCTCCGATGAAGTGTGAGTAGTTTACTTCAGACCTACGGGTCCATAGTTAGTAGCTAGATGGCTTCTTCTCTCTTTTTGGATCTCAATACAATGTTCTTCCCCTCTCTCGTGGAGATCTATTCGATGTAATCTTCTTTTTGCGATGTGTTTGTTGAGACTGGTGAATTGTGGGTTTATGATCAAGTCTATCTATGAATAATATTTGAATCTTCTCTGAATTCTTTTATGTATGATTGGTTATCTTTGCAAGTCTCTTTGAATTATCAGTTTGGTTTGGCCTACTAGATAGGTTTTTCTTGCCATGGGAGAAGTGCTTAGCTTTGGGTTCGATCTTGCGGTGTCCTTTCCTAGTGACAGAAGGGGCAGCAAGGCACGTATTGTATCGTTGCCATTGAGGATAACAAGACGGGGTTTTTATCATATTGCATGAAACTATCCCTCTACATCATGTCATCTTGCTTAAGGCGTTACTCTGTTTTTAACTTAATACTCTAGATGCATGCTAGATATATACTGGTCGATGAGTGGAGTAATAGTAGTAGATGCAGGCAGGAGTCGGTCTACTTGTCTAGGACGTGATGCTTATATACATGATCATACCTAGATATTCTCATAACTATGCTCAATTCTGTCAATTGCTCAACAGTAATTTGTTCACCCACCGTAGAATACTTATGCTCTTGAGAGAAGCCACTAGTGAAACCTATGGCCCCCGGGTCTCTTTCTCATCATATCAATCTCCATCACTTTATTATTGCTTTGCTTTACTTTGCCTTTTACTTTTTACTTTGCATCTCTATACCAAAAATACCAAAAATATTATTTATCGCCTCTATCAGATCTCACTTTCGTAAGTGACCGTGAAGGGATTGACAACCCCTAAGCGCATTGGTTGCGTTGAGCTATTGTTTTTGTGTAGATATGAGGGACTCGCGCGTAGCCTCCTACTGGATTAATAGCTTGGTTCTCAAAAACTGAGGGAAATACTTATGCTACTTTGCTGCATCATCCCTTCCTCTTCGGGGAAATCCAACGCAGTGCTCAAGAGGTAGCAAGAAGAATTTCTGGCGCCGTTGCCGGGGTGTCTGCGCAAAAGTCAACATACCAAGTAACCATCACAATCCCTATCTCCCGCATTACATTATTTGTCATTTGCCTCTCGTTTTCCTCTCCCCCACTTCACCCTTGTCGTTTTATTCGCCCTCTCTCTCTCTATCCTCTCTCTCTCTCTCTATTTTCCTCTTTTTGCCCGTTTGCTTTTTGTTTGCTCGTGTGTTAGTTTGCTTGTTTGTCGCGATGGCTCAAGATAATACTAAATTGTGTGACTTCACCAATACCAACAACAATGATTTCCTTAGCACTCCGATTGCTCCTCTTACCGATGTTGAATCTTGTGAAATTAATACTGCTTTGTTGAATCTTGTCATGAAAGATCCGTTCTCTGGCCTTCCTAGTGAAGATGTTTCTACCCATCTTAATAGCTTTGTTGATTTGTGTGACATGCAAAAGAAGAAAGATGTCGATAATGATATTGTTAAATTGAAGCTATTTCCTTTTTTGCTTAGAGATCGTGCTAAAGATTGGTTTTCATCTTTGCCTAAAAATAGTATTGATTCATGGAACAAGTGCAAAGATGCTTTTATCTCGAAGTATTTTCCTCCCGCTAAGATCATCTCTCTTAGAAATGATATTATGAATTTTAAACAACTTGATCATGAACATGTTGCACAACCTTGGGAGAGATTGAAATTAATGATACGTAATTGCCCTACTCATGGTTTGAATTTGTGGATGATTATACAAAAATTTTATGCCGGACTGAATTTTGCTTCTAGAAATCTTTTAGATTCGGCCGCGGGAGGCACTTTTATGGAAATCACTTTAGGAGAAGCTACTAAACTTTCGAAGAAAAGGAATATCAAACGGAGTCCAAACGGAATGAAACCTTCAGAATCGTGATTTTCTCATCAAATAAGATCCAGGAGACTTGGACCCTCCGTCAAGAAAGCCACGAGCCGGTCACGAGGGTGGAGGGCTCCCCCCCTAGGGCGCGCCCCCTGCCTCATGGGCCCCTCGAAGCTCCAGCGACGTACTTCTTCCTCCTATATATACCTACGTACCCCCAAACGATCGGGGATGGAGCCAAAAACCTAATTCCACCGCCGCAACTTTCTGTATCCACGAGATCCCATCTTGGGGCCTGTTCCGGAGCTCCGCCGGAGGGGGCATCGATCACGGGGGGCTTCTACATCATCATCCAAACCCCTCCGATGAAGTGTGAGTAGTTTACTTCAGACCTACGGGTCCATAGTTAGTAGCTAGATGGCTTCTTCTCTCTTTTTGGATCTCAATACAATGTTCTCCCCCTCTCTCGTGGAGATCTATTCGATGTAATCTTCTTTTTGCGGTGTGTTTGTTGAGAGCGGTGAATTGTGGGTTTATGATCAAGTCTATCTATGAATAATATTTGAATCTTCTCTGAATTCTTTTATGTATGATTGGTTATCTTTGCAAGTCTCTTCGAATTATCAGTTTGGTTTGGCCTACTAGATTGGTTTTTCTTGCCATGGGAGAAGTGCTTAGCTTTGGGTTCGATTGCGGTGTCCTTTCCTAGTGATAGAAGGGGCAGCAAGGCACGTATTGTATCGTTGCCATCAAGGATAACAAGACGGGTTTTTTATCATATTGCATGAAACTATCCCTCTACATCATGTCATCTTGCTTAAGGCGTTACTCTATTTTTAACTTAATACTCTAGATGCATGCTAGATATATACTGGTCGATGAGTGGAGTAATAGTAGTAGATGCAGGCAGGAGTCGGTCTACTTGTCTAGGACGTGATGCCTATATACATGATCATACCTAGATATTCTCATAACTATGCTCAATTCTGTCAATTGCTCAACAGTAATTTGTTCACCCACCGTAGAATACTTATGCTCTTGAGAGAAGCCACTAGTGAAACCTATGGCACCCGGGTCTCTTTCTCATCATATCAATCTCCATCACTTTATTATTGCTTTGCTTTTACTTTGCCTTTTACTTTTTACTTTGCATCTCTATACCAAAAATACCAAAAAAATTATTTATCATCTCTGTCAGTGTCAAAACCGGCGGATCTCGGGTAGGGGGTCCTGAACTGTGCGTCTAGGATCGATGGTAATAGGAGGCAGGGGACACGATGTTTTACCCAGGTTCGGGCCCTCTTGATGGAGGTAATACCCTACGTCCTGCTTGATTGATATTGATGATATGAGTATTACAAGAGTTGATCTACCACGAGATCGTAGAGGCTAAAACCCTAGAAGCTAGCCTATGGTATGATTGTTGTATATGATCTATCGACTAGCCTGGCCTCAGTTTATACAATGCACCTGAGGCCTAGGATAACAAGAGTCCTAGCCGAATACGCCGGTGGGGAGGAGTCCTTGTCTTGATCACCAAGTCTTGTCGAATCTTCCATGTATGTGGCAGCTGTCCGAACTGGCCCATGAGTATACGGCCATGGGGGTCCTCGGCCCAATCTAACAGATTGGGAGACGATGTGGTGAGTACCCCTAGTCCAGGACACCGTCAGTAGCCCCCTGAACCAGTCTTCAAGTTAGGGACGCTCCTCGATTCTTCCGAGCTGTTCTTCATCTTCGGTCGTCGGTCTTGAAAACTGGTTCAACAAATCTTCTCATCTTCGATCTTGAGGATCACCGAAATGCATTCAACGAGTTTACACGTCGGGTATCCGAGGAGCCCCTTTAAGTTTCCGGCCTTTATCAATGCCTTGTTATTTTTATGCCACACCTCGGGTTTGAAGTTGTTCCCGGGAGGCAGTGTCCTCTTGCGTCCAAGCTCTAACGCCGGACTGCACTCGAGGTATCTTTTGCATCCGAGCACCAATGCCGGACTGCTTCCGAGCTCTAACGCCAAAATGTATCCGAGCTCCAACGCCGGACTGTGTCCAAGCTCCAACGCCGGACTATATCCAAGATGTCATAGATCATCTTGGTCCAAAAAAGTTGAAGGAGTTTAGCCAAGCTTAATGTTGGAAATGCCCTCTATGGAGCCAGCCACTAGCGCCCGAGCTTTATGCCGGACTGCTTCTGAGGTGGTGCACCACCCCGACTGTGGGCCAATTTTTTGTCAATATTTTTGATTGGTGCAATTTATTCTCTGCCGAGATATATAGCCAGTAACCCTCAACGTGTGTATCGGTTTAAAACCCGAGATGCACTTGAAGGATGATGTAAGACCACTGATCCCAGTAGCCGCTGAGACTCAGGTTGATTTGCAAAATCGGCCTGAGGATCAAGTCCTAGCTCGGCAGAATACTTCGGGATACAAAAAGCGGCGTGCTCAGTCCTCGAGACTCAGGTTGGGTGCGGCCGACCAACCTGAGGATCATAATCTCCTCGGAAACTGTATTGCACTTAAAATTTTCTGCATTGGACAGGCAATGCAGTAGCCCCCGAGACACTGGTCGGGTGGCAACACCAGATCAGGGGATCGATGTGCCCCTTTAATATTTGTAAATAATAAGCCCGAAGCCCAGTAGCCCCCGAGCCTTAATGCGGGCACGGGTGGCCGAATTAAGGATCGATATCCATAGTAAAATCACAAATTATGTGTAATGACTCTATGTATCCAAGTACTTTACATCCTTAATGCTCGGATCCGCATTGTACAAAACTTTGTTGACCGACCATCGGCTTCCACCTCCTCGGCTAGTAGCCGAGGAGTGTTTGTCCTACTTTATAAAGCCTTTATGAGGGCAAAGATTTACGACAAACAAGGCAATCTGGCCATACGGTTTTATAAACAAAGGTACGCAGAGAGATATGTTATATTACTGTTTAACATAAGAAATGTCTTCCAAAGAAAATAGTCCCGCTATCGGTTCCTTTCTTTGGGTTGTCATGCTAAGCATGATCATGAAACCTCAGCTCTAATGTAAGAGCAAAATATCGAGGATTTAGTTTGGGAGGCCAGTTAATAGCCCCCGGTAGTGTTCGGCGACAGTCGAGGTCAAGCCGTAAACACTTCGGCCATTGTTATGAATGGCCCGTCATTTAACACCGTCATCGGATCGCTGACCAGTTTACGCTTATTGTGACAGTCAGTTTTCGGCTTTCTCCACTGAGGTGCTTAACCATGTGAGCTGGAAGCACAATCGCAGTGGTTCTCCCTTTGCACACCTAGCCGAACAAAGCGGAACGTAGGAGGCAAGCGCAGGAGCCGGGCAACCCAACTATTGACCGAAGACACAATTCGAAACCAATGCATATATAGTGAGATCCGAGAATGTTTTTGCCGAATCTATAAAGGTGTCCGGCATTGCACTGTGAGACTTGTGCTGGAAACACACAAATAGTTTAAAAGTGCCAAAAAGCTTGGAAAACCAAAAAACGTCAGTAAAAACATGACGTCCGAACAAGATCAAGTGTTCGGTGCCAATCCGAAAATTGGAAGAGAAAGAAAAAATTGTGCTTCTGTCGTGTTTTGACAACGACCAAGAAGAAAACACATTTACAGCTCATATATAAATTTTAAGAGCCCCCAAGTGACTTGGGTAAGAATTTTATGTATAATGATTGTATGTACCGAAGTACTTATATCATATTTGTGTTCACCCGAACTTTAAACACGTCTTAACCGACCGTCGGCTTCTCCCTCTTCGGCCAAGGGCCGAAAAGAGTCATGTACTCCACCTGTCGAGAGTATCGAAGGTGTTTCCGATGACCAGTCAATCAGGCCATAAGGCTGTAACAGACAAAGCGCGCTCAGGGAACTTATGCTATATTACTAACGAAGTGTAAGAAGCATCTTCGAAGAAAATAGTACCCCCACCGATACCTTTCTTCGGTGCTCATTATTACTATGAGACTTGTGCAATAGATTTTTTGTACTCATGAGTTCCGTTGTGTGCCGACCATGATTGAAAACAATAAGAGCGCTAGCTTTCGGCTTCACCCAGTCTGAGGTTAGAGCTCGGATGACCCGGTCGTGACAATCGCAGAGGTGCTCCCTTTACTCCCTAGCCGAACAATCGGGAACGTAGGGGTAAGCACAGGAGCCAGGCAACCCAGCTTGCAAATCGCTTAGGTCAATATGGTGCATATTGTGGCGTAATACACGAACAAGGAACGAAGCTGTACAAGTATAATCATATGCATCAGGAAAAGCTCCATCAAGGGAGCCCCCAAGTAAACGAGGTATTTGAATTTGTGTGTCAGAAACAAAGTTTTGACAAGGAGATTCTCTACAGGCAACTTTTTTTTCAAAAAGGTATAATGCTTGGTCGAACCGAACACAAGTTAAGAATTTAAAACTTTGAGCATGAAGGCAACTTAGCTAGTTAATGTGTTCGGTATTGATGACGTGGCCCGAGCTTGATGCGGGACAAGGTTTCATCTCCCAAGCCGGTCCCAAGGTGGCGGAGCAAAGAGCTCGGCACTCCGAAGTGGTGACATAGCACGGTTAATGCAGGCCGGCAGAGTGATGCCGAAGTCCCTGGCATGGGGGTAATGAAGTGTTGACGAAGCCCCCCGTCCCGCCGAGGTGACGTGGTATGTCAGTACACCGAGTTGACGATGCTGCCCAACCCGGATCATTTTCCTGTGCATAAAAAATAGTGCAAACCGGAGATAATAGTAATAATAATGAATAAATAAAAATCGTTGCATAATAAATAATTTATGCAAAGTGAGTAATAAAAGAAATATGGCCTGGCACCGAAGTTAATGTCGATGCAGGGCGTCGGCGTGATGCGGTAAAGGCGTGTCAAAGCATGAATTCACAGGTCGGTCCGAGTTCCGGATGCGGTGTTCGCCGGACCATGTACGGAAACTGAACGAACCACCATGCGACCTCGTTAATGCGGCCATCATTTGATAGACCTGTGTGCATATGATGAACAAACCAGAGTAATAATTCCTTGGGAAAAATGAACCCGAACAAGCAAAAAATACTAGGATTAATAGCACCTGGTTTATTTGTTGTAGCAATCCGAATAAAAGTGATTCCGAAAATTGGGACTCGATCCGCACACCCATTGCCTAATGGGCGATAAAGTGACGGTATGGCAATGCTGGCAAAGGTTGGCTCGTCGAGGCAAAGCCCTCGGTCCAGCTAACGTGGCAGAGTTGGTCGGCTAGTGACGCCGAAGTCTCCGGAGTAGGTTGATGAAGAGATGGAGAAGCCCCTGGTCCAACCGAGATGTCGAAGCCTCGATGTCAGCCAATGAGTCGAAGTAGGTCGGCGTGATGGACACCAGCTTGAAGAGGGCAATAGTGTGGCCCTGCCGATGCAGGTCGTGACGTGGTCGATGTCGGCTTGATGAAGTGACCGTGCGGCGATGCCGGTATGCCCGCTCTGTGTAATCTGTGGGGCGGCGATGTTGGTGATGATTTATCCTTCGCAATGCCGGACTCTTGTTCGGCTTGCCGAGATGATGATCCGAAGAAGTTGAGCTCGGCTCAACAAAGTGACGACGTGTCTAGCGCAGGGCGGCAGCCTTGGAGCAATATTGCCGGACTGGTCTTACACCAGCATGATGATGAAGATGACCTCAGGGGAGGCTTAAAAATTCACGGGCACGTGTTTAAAAACAACGCACAATACCATAGAAGAGAATTCCTTTAAAAGGTTGTCCAATATCACGTTCATAAAGAAACATGAATTCGGGTCGGATCCGTATTCGCGCAGAAAACAATCCAAAAATTGGTCCACTCATCGGAAGGTTCCCGGAGTTTGAACCATCGGATCGAACTGAAATTTGGAGTGGTGGTAGATATGGGAATTCCGCAGTAGATGAATGGTTGGATCTTCCAAAGGACCTCCGAGCTGGGCTCTGGTGACCACGCCCTAAACTCGTCCAGATTCCCGTCCAGATTTGACAGGGCTCCGGTATATCATTAGATTGTGGGAGATTCCTGCATCGGAACTCGACGAAATTTTGCATGGCTGTTGTAGACGTAATTCCGCACTATTCCACTAAAGCAATCGTCAAACCGACGCTCGAGGAGGTGGTGATGGCGAATACAAGTTCGTTGTCCATAAAAACAGCACGGCCGCCCGAGGGCAATGTTGATGTTGAGCTCTCGGGCTCCATGGATGACTCCTCTATGATCATGATAGAGATCGGAGTTGACGTTGAAGAAGGCCCCCGTCCGAACATGATAATCAGAGATGGAGCACGATCCTCAGTCGAGCCAAGGTGACCAGTCGAGCTGGCGACGAAGATGCCGCCGTCGCAGTTGACCTATGGGCGAGCCATTGATCCTTTTGCCGATCACACAGCGGAACTCTCAATGAAAGCACCAATGTCGGTGTCAAAATCGGCGGATCTCGGGTAGGGGGTCCCGAACTGTGCATCTAGGATCGATGGTAACAGGAGGCAGGGGACACGATGTTTTACCCAGGTTCGGACCCTCTTGATGGAGCTAATACCCTACGTCCTGCTTGATTGATATTGATGATATGAGTATTACAAGAGTTGATATACCACGAGATCGTAGAGGCTAAAACCCTAGAAGCTAGCCTATGGTATGATTGTTGTATATGATCTACCGACTAGCCTGTCCTCGGTTTATATAATGCACCAGAGGCCTAGGGATAACAAGAGTCCTAGCTGAATACGCCGATGGGGAGGAGTCCTTGTCTTGATCACCAAGTCTTGTCGAATCTTCCATGTATGCGGCAGCTGTCCGAACTGGCCCATGAGTATACGGCCATGGGGGTCCTCGGCCCAATCTAATAGATCGGGAGACGACATGGTGAGTACCCCCTAGTCCAGGACACCGCCAATCTCTATCAGATCTCACTTTCATAAGTGACCATGAAGGGATTGACAACCCCTAAGCGCGTTGGTTCCATTGAGCTATTGTTTTTGTGTAGGTACGAGGGACTCGCACGTAGCCTCCTACTGGATTGATACCTTGATTCTCAAAAACTGAGGGAAATACTTACGCTACTTTGCTGCATCATCCCTTCCTCTTCGGGTAAATCCAACGCAGTGCTCAAGAGGTAGTAAGAAGAATTTCTGGCGCCGTTGCCGGGGAGTCTGCGCAAAAGTCAACATACCAAGTACACATCACAATCCATATCTCCCCCATTACATTATTTGTCATTTGCCTCTCGTTTTCCTCTCCCCCACTTCACCCTTTCCATTTTATTCGCCCTATCTCTCTCTCTATCCTCCCTCTCTCTCTATTTGCCTCTTTCTGCCCGTTTGCTTTTTGTTTGCTCGTGTGTTAGTTTGCTTGTTTGTCGCGATGGCTCAAAATAATACTAAATTGTGTGACTTCACCAATACCAACAACAATGATTTCCTTAGCACTCCGATTGCTCCTCTTACCGATGATGAATCTTGTAACATTAATACTGCTTTGTTGAATCTTGTCATGAAATATCTGTTCTCTGCCCTTCCTAGTGAAGATGTCGCTACCCATCTTAATAGCTTCGTTGATTTGTGTGACATACAAAAGAAGAAAGATGTCGATAATGATATTGTTAAATTGAAACTATTTCCTTTTTCGCTTAGAGATCGTGCTAAAGCTTGGTTTTCATCTTTGCCTAAAAATAGTATTGATTCATGGAACAAGTGCAAAGATGCTTTTATCTCTAAGTATTTTCCTCCCGCTAAGATCATCTCTCTTAGAAACGATATTATGAATTTTAAACAACTTGATCATGAACATGTTGCACAAGCTTGGGAGAGAATGAAATTAATGATACGTAATTGCCCTACTCATGGTTTGAATTTGTGGATGATTATACAAAATTTTTATACCGGATTGAATTTTGCTTCTAGAAATCTTTTAGATTCGGCCGCGGGAGGCACTTTTATGGAAATCACTTTAGGAGAAACTACTAAACTCCTATATAATATTATGGTTAATTATTCTCAATGGCATACTGAAAGATCTACTAAAAAGGTGCATGCGATAGAAGAAATTAATGTTTTGAGTGGAAAGATGGATGAACTTATGAAATTATTTGCTAATAAGAGTGTTTCTTCTGATCCTAATGATGTGCCCTTGTCTATTTTGATTGAGAATAATAATGAATCTATGGATGTGTATTTTGTTGGTAGGAACAATTTTGGTAACAACGCGTATAGAGGAAATTTCAATCCTAAGCCTTATCCTAGTAATCCCTCTAATAATGATGGTAATTCCTACAACAATTCTTATGGAAATTATAAGAAGATGCCCTCTGATTTTGAATCTAATATTAAATAATTTATTTCTTCGCAAAAGAATTTTAATGGTATGATTGAAGAAAATTTGCTTAAGATTGATGATTTGGCTAGGAACGTTGATAGAATTGCTCTTGATGTTGATTCTTTGAAATTTAGATCTATTCCACCTAAGCATGATATCAATGAGTCTCTCAAAGCCATGAGAATTTCCATTGACGAGTGCAAAGAAAGAACCGCTAGGATGCGTGCTAAGAAAGATGCCTTTATAAAAGCGTGTTCTTCTAGTTTCTATGAAAATAATGATGAAGATCTAAAAGTTATTGATGTGTCCCCTATTAAATCTTTGTTTTGCAATATGAATCTTGATAATGATGGGACTGAATATGATCCACCTTTACCTAGAAGGCGTTCTAAGAATTCGGAATTTGTTGATCTTGATGCTAAATTTGATAAAAGTGGGATTGAAGAAATTAAAACCCTAGATGTTGCTAAACCCACTATTATGGATTTCAAGGAATTTAACTATGAAAATTGCTCTTTGATTAATTGTATTTCCTTGTTGCAATCCTTGCTAAAATCTGCTCATGCTTATAGTGAAAATAAAGCGTTTACTAAACATATCGTTGATGCCTTGATGCAATCTTATGAAGAAAAACTTGAATTGGAAGTTTCTATCCCTAGAAAACTTTATGATGAGTGGGAACCTACTATTAAAATTAAAATTAAAAATTATGAGTTTTATGCTTTGTGTGATTTGGGTGCTAGTGTCTCTACTATTCCCAAAACTTTGTGTGATTTGCTAGATTTCCGTGATTTTGATGATTGCTCTCTAAACTTGCATCTTGCGGATTCCACTATTAAGAAACCTATGGGAAGAATTAATGATGTTATTATTGTTGAAAATAGGAATTATGTGCCTGTAGATTTTATCGTTCTTGATATAGATTGCAATCCTTCTTGCCCTATTATTCTCGGTAGACCTTTCCTTAGAACGGTTGGTTCAATTATTGACATGAAGGAAGGGAATATTAGATTTCAATTTACATTAAAAAAGGGCATGGAACACTTTCATAGAGAGAAAATAAAATTACTTTATGAATCTATCATGAGAGCCACTTATGGATTGCCTACCAAAGATGGCAATACCTAGATCTATTCTTACTTGTTATGCCTAGCTAGGGGCGTTAAACGATAGCGCTTGTTGGGAGGCAACCCAATTTTTTTTATTCCTTGATTTTTGATCCTGTTTAGTAATAAATAAATTATTTAGCCTCTGTTTTTGTTGTTTTTTTGTGTTTAATTAGTGTTTGTACCAAGTAGAACCATTGGGAAGACTTGGGGAAAGTCTTGTTGAACTTGCTGTAAAAAAATAGAAACTTTAGCGCTCACGAGAACTGCTGTCATTTTTATTTGGAAAGTGATATTTAGTTAATTCTTTTTGAAGATGACTAATAGATAAATTCCTCACGTCCAGCAATTTATTTTAGTATTTTTGGGGTTCCAGATCTTGAGCTAGCTACATATTACTACAGACTGTCCTGTTTTTGATAGATTCTGTTTTTCGTGTGTTGTTTGCTTACTTTGATGAATCTATGGCTAGTAAAATAGTTTATAATCCATATAGAAGTTGGAATACAGTAGGTTTAACACCAATATAAATAAATAATGAGTTCATTACAGTACCTTGAAGTGGTCTTTTGTTTTCTTTCGCTAACGGAGCTCACGAGATTTTCTACTTTAAGTTTTGTGTTGTGAAGTTTTCAAGTTTTGGGTAAAGATTTGATGGATTATGGAACAAGGAGTGGCAAGAGCCTAATCTTGGGGATGCCCATGGCACCCCCAAGATAATCTAAGGACACCTAAAAGCCAAAGCTTGGGGATGCCCCGAAAGGCATCCCCTCTTTCGTCTACTTCTATCGGTAACTTTACTTGGAGCTATATTTTTATTCACCACATGATATGTGTTTTGCTTGGAGCGTCTTTTATGATTTGAGTCTTTGCTTGTTAGTCTACCATAATCATCCTTTCTGTACACACCTTTTGAGAGTGCAATACATGATTTGGAATTTGATAGAGTACTCTATGTGCTTCACTTATATCATTTGAGCTTTATAGTTTTGCTCTAGTGCTTCACTTATATCTTTTAGAGCACGGTGGTGGATTTGTTTTATAGAAACTATTGATCTCTCATGCTTCACTTAGATTATTTTGAGAGTCTTAATAGCATGGTAATTTGCTTAAAATCCTAATATGCTGGGTATGCAAGATTAATAACAAAACTTTCTTATGAGAGTGTTGAATACTAAGAAAAGTTTGGTGCTTGATGATTGTTTTGAGATATGAAGGTAATAATATCAAATTCATGCTAGTTGAGTAGTTGTGAAATTGAGAAATACTTGTGTTGAGGTTTGCAAGTCCCGTAGCATGCATGTATGGTAAATGTTATGCAACAAATTTGAAACATGAGGTGTTATTTGATTGTCTTCCTTATGAGTGGCGGTCGGGGATGAGCGATGGTCTTTTCCTACCAATCTATCCCCCTAGGAGCATGCGCTTAGTGCCGAGGTTTTTTATGACTTGTAGATTTTTGCAATAAGTATGTGAGTTCTTTATGACTAATGTTGAGTCCATGGATTATACGCACTCTCACCCTTCCATCCTTGCTAGCCTCTTCGGTACCGTGCATTGCCCTTTCTCACATTGAGAGTTGGCTCAAACTTCGCCGGTGCATCCAAACCCCGTGATATGATATGCTCTTTCACACATAAACCTCCTTATATCTTCCTCAAAATAGCCACCATACCTACCTATTATGGCATTTCCATAGCCATTCCGAGATATATTGCCATGCAACTTTCCATCATTCCATTCATCATGACACATTCATCATTGCCATATTGCTTAGCATGATCATGTAGTTGACATAGTATTTGTGGCAAAGCCACCGTTCATAATTCTTTCATACATGTCACTCTTGGTTCATTGCATATCCCGGTACACCGCCGGAGGCATTCATATAGAGTCATCTTTGTTCTAGTATCGAGTTGTAATCATTGAGTTGTAAATAAATAGAAGTGTGATGATCATCATTATTAGAGCATTGTCCCAAGTGAGGAATAAATAAAAAAAGAGAGAGAAAGGCCATATAAAAAAAGAGAAAAGGCCCAAAAAATGAGAGGAAAAAAAGAGAGAAGGAACAATGTTACCATCATTTTACCACACTTGTGCTTCAAAGTAGCACCATGATCTTCATAGTACAGAGTCTCTCATGTTATTATTTTCATATACTAGTGGGAATTTTTCATTATAGAACTTGGCTTGTATATTCCAACAATGGGCCTCCTGAAGTGCCCTAGGTCTTCATGAGCAAGCAAGTTGGATGCATACCCACTAGTTTCTTTTGTTGAGCTTTCATACATTTATAGCTCTAGTGCATTCGTTGCATGGCAATCACTACTCCTTGCATTAACATCAATCGGTGGGCATCTCCATAGCCCATTGATTAGCCTCGTTGATGTGAGACTTTCTCCCTTTTTGTCTTCTCCACATAACCCCCTCATTATATTCTATTCCACCCATAGTGCTATGTCCATGGCTCGCGCTCATATATTGTGTGAAAGTTTATAGGTTTCAGATTACTAAAGTATGAAACAATTTCTTGGCTTGTCATCGGGGTTGTGCATGATGAGAGCATTCTTGTGTGACGAAAATGAAACATGACTAAACTATATGATTTTGTAGGGATGAACTTTCTTTGGCCATGTTAATTTGAGAAGACATAATTGCTTACTTAGTATGCTTGAAGTATTATCAATTTTATGTCAATATGAACTTTTGTCTTGAATCTTTCAGATCTGAATATTCATACCACAATTAAGAAGAATTACATTAAAATTATGCCAAGTAGCACTCTGCATCAAAAATTCTCTTTTTATCATTTACCTATTCGAGGACGAGCAGGAATTAAGCTTGGGGATGCTTGATACGTCTCCAAGGTATCTATAATTTTTGATCGCTCCATGCTATATTATCTAATGTTTTAGACATTATTGGGCTTTATTATCCACTTTTATATTATTTTTTGGGACTAACCTATTAACCGGAGGCCCAGCCCAGAATTGCTGTTTTTTGCCTGTTTTAGGGTTTCGAAGAAAAGGAATATCAAACGGAGTCCAAACGGAATGAAACCTTCGGAAACGTGATTTTCTCATCAGATAAGATCCAGGAGACTTGGACCCTCTATCAAGAAAGCCACGATGTGGTCACGAGGGTGGAGGGCGCCCCCTGCCTCGTGGGCCCCTCGAAGCTCCACCGACGTACTTCTTCCTCCTATATATACCTACATACCCCCAAACGACCGGGGACGGAGCCAAAAACCTAATTCCACCGCCGCAACTTTCTGTATCCACGAGATCCCATCTTGGGGCCTGTTCTAGAGCTCCGCCGGAGGGGGCATCGATCACAGAGGGCTTCTACATCATCATCCAAGCCCCTTCGATGAAGTGTGAGTAGTTTACTTCAGACCTACGGGTCCATAGTTAGTAGCTAGATGACTTCTTCTCTCTTTTTGGATCTCAATACAATGTTCTCCCCCTCTCTCGTGGAGATCTATTCGATGTAATCTTCTTTTTGTGGTGTGTTTGTTGAGACCGATGAATTGTGGGTTTATAATCAAGTCTATCTATGAATAATATTTGAATCTTCTCTGAATTCTTTTATGTATGATTGGTTATCTTTGCAAGTCTCTTCGAATTATCAGTTTGGTTTGGCCTACTAGATTGGTTTTTCTTGCCATGGGAGAAGTGCTTAGCTTTGGGTTCAATCTTGCAGTGTCCTTTCCCAGTGACAGAAGGGGCAGCAAGGCACGTATTGTATCGTTGCCATCGAGGATAACAAGATGTTTTTTTATCATATTGCATGAAACTATCCCTCTACATCATGTCATCTTGCTTAAGACGTTACTCTGTTTTTAACTTAATACTCTAGATGCATGCTGGATAGCGGTCGATGAGTGGAGTAATGGTAGTAGATGCAGGCAAGAGTCGGTCTACTTGTCTAGGACGTGATGCCTGTATACATGATCATGCCTAGATATTCTCATAACTATGCTCAATTCTGTCAATTGCTCAACAGCAATTTGTTCACCCACCGTAGAATACTTATGCTCTTGAGAGAAGCCACTAGTGAAACCTATGGCCCCGGGTCTCTTTCTCATCATATCAATCTCCATCATTTTATTATTGCTTTGCTTTTACTTTGCCTTTTACTTTGCATCTCTATACCAAAAATACCAAAAATATTATTTATCATCTCTATCAGATCTCACTTTCGTAAGTGGCCGTGAAGGGATTGACAACCCCTAAGCGCATTGGTTGCATTGAGCTATTGTTTTTGTGTAGGTACGAGGGACTCGCGCGTAGCCTCCTACTGGATTGATACCTTGGTTCTCAAAAACTGAGGGAAATACTTACGCTACTTTGTTGCATCATCCCTTCCTCTTCGGGGAAATCCAACGCGGTGCTCAAGAGGTAGCACTTGGCAGGGCGACGACTCTCGAGTGGCGACGGGGCTTGACAGCGGCGGGGTTCATGGCGGCTTGCTCCTTTGATCTGGAGCATGGAAGTAGAGGCGGGGCGACGGACTTGGAGACGTCCGGCGGCGGCTTGGTTCGGGCACCTCGTGGAAGAATCAGAGGAGGAGCCCGGCTGGTCCTTGTAGAGGAGGTCGGCCACCAGGGGACGGCTGGCACGACCCCGCGAGTTGCAGAAGACGCCGGTGCACGGGCGACGCGGGGTCGGTCTTGAGGCACAGAGGAGTTCCATCCGGTCGGAATCCTGCAGGACGAGGTGGACGGGGCAGGGCTTGGGCGCCATGGTCATCTTCCTGATAACATGAGAGAGAGAGAGAGATGAGAGCGGGAGAGGGAAGCAGAGGAGAACGAGAAGAAGGCAGGTGAAGGAAGGGAAGGGAAAGGGGCGGCGCGGTGGTGCTTGAGCACCGGGCAAGGTCGTCGGCGTGGCGAACGACAGCGCAGGGAGACGAGGTCGAGCGCTCCTGTTCGGGGCCTCGGCAGCAACTTGGTGGGATCGAGGGGAGGAGTGGAGTGCTTCGTGGAGGAGAAGGTGGATCTGATTGGCTTGGCACGAAAAGAAAGGAGGAGGGAGGCATCAGGTGGCGGCACGGATGGACGGGACATCTCCCCTAGAAATTAGGGTTGATCTGTTTATATATGGCATAAGGATTTTTTGGTAGGGGCTACCTCGTCCCTCCGATCATAATCAGATGGTCGGGAAACAATTAGGTAGGGAGTCCAAAAAGAAAAATGGAGATGTTTTGTAGATGTTTGAGGATGAACTGAATCTAACGGTGACGACTGTCCGGGTCGGGTTCGGGTGAGTTTCGGACACGCACGCGAGGGGGTTTGCGCACTGAGCAAAGCGGGGTTTTCGGACCGTGCAATTGCATCGGACGGCTCCGGACCCGAAGAGGGGTAGGTGGATGGACTAGGTGGGCTGTGGCGAGGCTAAGAGGAGAGAAGAGATTGAGAGGGCCCGGCAGCAGTTTTTGGAGACCGAAAACGTCCAATGTTAGACCGGCAGCGGTGCTACTATAGTTATCCGTTGGGGCATCAAACAGACTCCGAATGCGATGAAACTTGGCAGGCGACCTACTAACAACATAACAACACCGCATGCCAACTTTCAACCCATTCTGAGAACATTTTCCGGCCACTTATAAAATAATATTTCGGACATGCCGCGGGTGCGTGCGAGTGTGTCTGGGCTCAAAATGGACAACGGAAGGAACGGGGAGACCAGGACGGAAGCAAGTTTTGAAAACATGATGATGCAATGCACATGATGACATGGCAAGATGCGACACGCAAGCACATGACAAGGCAACAACAACGAATAACTGGAAGACACCTGGCGCAACGGTCTCGGGGCGTCACACATGCTTAGTCATGCAAACTTACTAGTAAGCCTTTGGATGGAGGCATTGAAAACAGATGCACACATCCTGAATCTTGCTCCAACTAAGTAAGCACCAAGCACACCTTATGAGATGTGGGCGGGAAAGAAACGGAGCTTGAATTACTTGTGTGTGTGGGGCTGCTCAGCTGAAGCTAAAGTATTCAATCCACATATTAAGAAGTTGGACCCAAAGACAGTCAGTTGTTTTTTCATTGGGTACCCTCATAGAGGAAAAGGTTATCGCTTTTATTGCCCAGGTCATACCACCAAGTTTGTGGAAACTAGGCAAGCGGTGTTTTTTGAGGATAATGAAATCACTGAGGTTAGGGCGATTGATCTTGAGGAGAAGCGGGTGTATGTTCCAACCCCGACTATCCAACTGAACTTTATCCCTATGCCTAATATGCACGAGACACCTACTGGTGATCCCGAACCTGAAGTGGATCATCAATCCGACGAGGATCCTCAGCATAATGTGTAACACCCTCGATGCGACTATATCTCCCACGTGTCGAGGCACGACTTAGAGGCATAATCACATTGAAGGCATATGTCGCAAGTTAGGCAATCTTCACAACATCCCATGTAATATAGATGTAATAAAAGGGGAGATAACATAGTTGGCTTACACTCGCCACGTCAATCAAGTACATAATTAACATTACATCATCCAAACACTCATGGGCCGACTACGGCGCCAAAATAAAAGAGAACCCAACATGCGACACGGTCCCGATCACCCCCAACTGGGCACCACTACTGATCATCAGGAAAGGAGACATAGTAACGTTGAGAGTCTTCGTCGAACTCCCACTTGAGCTCAAGCGCGTCACCTGGAGCGGAATCATCAGGCCCTGCATCTGGTGTAATAGTAATCTGTGAGCCACAGGGACTCAGCAATCTCGCACCCTCGCGATCAAGACTATTTAAGCGTATAGGTAAGGCAAGGTAAAAGTATATGGGGAGCTGCAGCAAGCGACTAGCAAATATGGTGGCTATTCTGAACGCAAAAGAGAGCGAGAAGAGGAGGCAAAGCGCGAGCGAGAAACTAGAGGACAACCTGCGCAAACATTACTCCAACACCGTGTCCACTTCCCGGACTCCGCCGAGAAGAGGCCATCACGGTAACACACTCAGTTGATTCATTTTAATTACATTAAGGTTCAAGTTATCTACAACCGGACATTAACAAATTCCCATCTGCCCATAACCGCGGGCACGGCTTTCGAAAGTTCAAAACCCTATAGGGGAGTCCCAACTTAGCCCATGACAAGCTCTCATGGTCAACGAAGGAATAGACCTCCTCCCAAGACGTTCCGATCAGACTCGGTATCTCGGTACTTCAAGACAACTCCAACAAGGGTAAAACAAGTCCGGCAACACCACCCGCTGTGCCGACAAATCCCGATAGGAGCTGCACATATCTCGTTCTCAGGGCACACCGGATAAGCTAAGCGTACGGGAACCAACGTAACCCAAGTTGCCAAGGGACGGCCCCGCACGGTGCTCTAGGTTGGACCAACACTCAGAGGAGCACTGGCCCAGGGGGGGGGGGTTAAAATAAGATGACCCTTGAGTCCGCGAAACCCACGGGAAAAGGCTAGGTGGCAAATGATAAAACCAAGGTTGGGCATTGCTGGAGGAGTTTTATTCAAAACAGACTGTCAAGGGGTTCCCATTATAACCCAACCGCGTAAGGAACGCAAAATCCGGGAACATAACACCGATATGACGGAAACTAGGGCGGCAAGAGTGGAACAAAACACTAGGCGAGAGGCCGAGCCTTCCACCCTTTACCAAGTGTATAGATGCATAAAGATAACATGGCAATATAATGATATCCCAACAAGTAAAATAAATGTTCCAACAAGGAACGACCTCCAATCTTCACCTGTAACTAGCAATGCTATAAGAGGGGCTGAGCAAAGCGGTAACATAGTCAATCAACGGTTTGCTAGGACATGGTGGGTTAGAGGTTTGACATGGCAATTTGGGAGGCTTGAAAGCAAATGGTAGGCATCGTAGCATTGGCATAGCAAAAGAGCGAGCAAACTAGCATAGCAAAGATAGTAGTGATTTCGAGGGTATGATAATCTTGCCTGCACAGTTGTCAGAGTTGACTGGATCCTCGAAAGCAAACTCAACGGGCTCCTCGTTAGAGAACTCGTCTCCCGGCTCTACCCAAACAAGACAAACAAGCAACAAGGACACAATCAACGACGTGCAAGACTCAAACAATATGATGCAATGATGGTATGCTATGCGGGATGCGATGCGGGATGCATATACAAGATTTGACAAGGGATGCATGAACCTGGCCTCAACTTGTAAATCCAAGGGTGCCACTGGAAAGATGAGATGAAAACGCTTGAAAATGATATAAAGAACGCCGGAATCGGAGTTACGGTTTGAAAATGGCAAGCGATTCAAAAATGACACAGGTCTGCGATTTACAGCAAGTAGCCTTCTAAATGCAATGAGATGAACATGCTACAACACTCAAACATGACAAACAAATACATGTCAGGGATGCATTCAAGATGCTTAACAAAAGTCTAGCACTGAGCTACGGCCAATTCATCCATTAACAGGTTCAAACAAGCATGGCAAAAATGCATATGGCAAACAGATCTCAGACTTAATGAAATTAACACTTGTCTGGAATTTCAGATCAGGTAGCACTCTTTGGAGCAACAAAACTACATGCTACAGGACCTGAACATGGCAAAGCAAAGCATGGCATGGAGCTACTCAAAGAGCTTAACGAAAGTCCCTTAGTGACCTTGAGCCAAAAAGGACCAGAAAATACAATTGCAAGCATGTGAACATGGCAAAAACATAATCAGTTTTCAGACTTAGTGAAAACTGGCACATGCCGAAACATAACTCAAGTAGGCATGTTTACGAGCTCGATGCACTCAACACGGAGCAAGTCATGACCAACTAAGCATACACACATGAAGAATACACAAAATGCAAGCTAGACATGGCAAGAACAATAACATAGCATGCACGGATCAACTACAACATCATCGGCAAAATTGCAAATAAGTTGACAATCTGCCCAGATTCACAAAGTAGCAAAAGTAGAGCTCGATTGACTCAAGCTAGGGTGCCCCATAATTACAACCAAATACATGGATGGATAGAGCACTACAAGATTAACAAAACATCCTTACTGATCATCCTCAAAAGAGGCACGGATCACTAGGAATCAACATGAACATATGGCATTATGAGATAAACAACTCAAGGACTTAGTGGAAATGCTAAGTCCCTGAAATCAGAATTAACAAGTGCACCACTTTGCAAGCTTGTGCTAGACACCACACACATCACAAAAATACATGGGTTGCACCTCTGGAAAGATGACAAGACCCTTAACAAAACATATGTAGAACTCATGGGCATAGCATGCACACAATAATCATGGCAGAAATGACAAAAAGATAAATGAAGTAACAGATCTGACAATTATCTCAAGTAACCCTCTTCTAACAGCATTTCGGGCATCAAGATGAATTCAAATGAAAATGATGCAATGGAATGAAATGATGTACTCTCTGAGATGAACATTTTGATATGCTATATGCCCAAAATGGAGCTACAGATGCAAAGTTACGAGGCCATGAACAGGAGCATATGGAAATGTGGAAACAGGGACTTAGAAGAAAAAAACACCTCCGGGTCTAGGGTTTGACCCGGGCACGCAAAACGAGGCGGCAGCGCTGCTCGCCGGAGTTCGAAGACGGCGGCCGGGGAGGTCGAGGTCGCCGGATCCGGTCGCTCCTCGACCGGATCTGGCCGGAGGAGGGAGGGGACGGCGAGGCGGCGGCGGAGGGCGGCGTCGGCGGGGCGGCGGAGCCGCGGCGGCCGGTGACGAGCTCGGGCAGCGCGCGGATGCGGCGGCGCCGGCGAGGGTGCGTGGTGGCGGCGGTGAGGGCGCGCGGTGGCGGCAGGAGCAGCGCGGGCGGCGCTCGGGTGGCGGGGAGGCGGGCGAAGCGGCGGCGGAGACTCGGGCTGGGAGGGCCGTGGTCGGGCCCCGTGGGCCGGCGCGGTGGGAGGCGGCGGAGCCGCCATGTGGCGATCGCTGAGAGGGCATGGGCGGCGGCGGACGTTGTCCGGCGCCGGTGGACACGTCCGGCGCGCGAAGAGCAGCGGTCGGGCGAAAAAAGGGGAGAGCTCCCCGTTCCTGGTTCTCCTGGGAGCTAGGGTTAGGGTCGACTTGATCCGAAATTTTTGGGGAGGAGGCTATATTTATAAGTAGAGGGAGTTAGGAGAGTCCAAATGAGGTGCGGTTTTCGGCCACACGATCGTGATCGAACGCTCTAGATGATGGAGAGGGTTTAGGTGGGTTTTGGGCCAAATTGGAGGGGTGTTGGGCTGCAACACACACAAGGCCTTTTCGGTCCCTCGGTTAACCGTTGGAGTATCAAACGAAGTCCAAATGGTACGAAACTTGACAGGTGGTCTACCGGTAGTAAACCAAGGCCGCTTGGCAAGTCTTGGTCCAATCCGGAAATGTTTAATCCCCACACACGAAAGAAAAGGTAGAAATGACCACCGGAGTAGACCGAAGCACCGGAATGCAAAACGGACAACGGGGAAAATGGTCGAATGCATGATATGAACACGTATGAAAATGCAATGCACGTGATGACATGATATGAGATGCATGACAACGATAACAACACACGGAGGCAAAAACGCGAACCCGAGGAAATAAAATAACTTAACGCCGGAAACGGACAAGAGTTGGAGTACAAATTGGGAAAGTTACATCCGGGGTGTTACAACACTCCACCACTACGAAAGGATCTCGTCCCGAGATCTAGGATTGAAAGAACGCCGGGTACTCAGAACAGAGGTGATCCTCGCGTTCCCAGGTAGCTTCACGGTCGGAATGGTGTGACCACTTGACTTTGAGAAATTTGATTGACTTGTTGCGAGTCTTGCGTTTAGTCTCTTCAAAAATAGCAACTGGGTGCTCACGATAAGAGAGATCTTCTTGGAGTTCAATGTCCTCGAAGTTGACAGTGCGGTCATGAACATTTGCAAAGTTTTAAGGAAGCTCGAGTTGATAGGCGAGGTCGCCTCTCTTGCTGACAATCTTGAAAGGTCCCACATATCTAGGGGCAAGCTTCCCTTTGATACCGAAGCGACGAGTACCTTTCATAGGAGAGACGCGGAGATAAACATGATCTCCGATCTCGAAAGCCAAATCACGGTGCTTACTGTCATAGTAGATCTTCTGGCGGGATTGGGCTGCTTTGAGATTATCTCGAATGACTTTGCACATCTCCTCTGCCTCTGTGGTTAAGTCATTTCCCAAAAGCTGACGTTCATCGGTTTCAGACCAGTTGAGAGGGGTACGGCACTTCCTGCCATACATAATTTCAAATGGGGCCTTGCCCGAACTTGCTTGAAAACTGTTGTTGTAGGAGAATTCAGCATAAGGAAGACAATCCTCCCACTTCATGCCGAAGGAGATCACACAAGCCCTGAGCATATCTTCAAGAATCTGGTTAACACGCTCGACTTGACCGCTAGTTTGGGGATGGAAAGCTGTGCTGAAGCGGATGTTGGTGCCCATGGCCTTCTGAAAGAATCCCAAAACTTGGATGTAAAGATGCTGCCACGGTCTGAAGAGATCACTTGTGGAATACCGTGCAGAGAGACAATCCGAGAGGTATAGAGTTCCGCCAATTGAGATGCAGTGATCGACTCTTTGATAGGCAGAAAATGAGCCACTTTGGTGAGTTTGTCGATGACAACGAATATAGCATCATTGCCACGCTTGGACTTTGGAAACCCAGTCACGAAGTCCATTTCAATATGGTCAAACTTCCATTCTGGAATGGCAAGAGGTTGGAGGAGACCAGCTGGCCTTTGGTGTTCTGCCTTCACTCTTCTGCAGACATCACATTCATTCATGAATTGAGCAATCTCGCGCTTCATTTGAGTCCACCAATAAGCCTGCTTGAGGTCCTGATACATCTTCGTGCTCCCAGGGTGGATGGAGAGGAGAGAATTGTGAGCCTCGTTCATGATCACTTTACGGAGGTCACCTTTGGGTACAACAATACGACCCTCGAAGAAGAGAGTGTCCTTGTCATCAAGGCGGAAGCACTTGTACTTGGGTTGACTCTTGGCAATCCAAATCTTCACCTTTTTCACCATAGCATCAAGAAGCTGGGCTTGGCGAATCTGGTCTTCCAAGGTAGGAGAGACTTGAAGGTTGGCGAGGAAACCTTGAGGAACAACTTGCAAATTAAGTTTGCGGAAAGCTTCACAAAGCTCGGGTTGATAAGGCTTGAGAATAAGACTGTTGCAGTAAGCCTTTCTGCTCAATGCGTCACCAATCACATTGGCCTTGCCTGGAGTATACTCAATACTCGGATTATACTCTTGAATCATTTCGACCCATCGAGTTTGCCTGAGGTTGAGATTAGGCTGAGTGAAGATGTACTTGAGACTCTTGTGATCAGTGAAAATGTCCACTTTTCTTCCCAATAGAAGATGTCTCCAAGTCAAAAGAGCATGCACAACTGCCGCCAACTCGAGATCATGAGTGGGGTAGTTCTTCTCATTGGGCTTCAACTGGCGAGAGGTATAAGCAACAACTTTCTTCTCTTGCATCAATACTGCGCCAAGACCTTGGAGAGAGGCATCACAAAAGACCTCGTACGGCTTGGATTCATCAGGCGGAGTCAGAACTGGAGCAGTGATCAATTTCTCTTTCAAAGTGTTGAAAGCAATGTCACACTCCGGAGACCAAACGTACTTGACGTGCTTCTGGAGAAGATTTGAGAGAGGCTTCGCGATCTTAGAAAAGTTTTCAACGAATCTTCGGCAATAGCTTGCGAGACCGAGGAAGCTGCGGAGTTGCTTCACGTTCTGAGGAGGTTCCCAATTTACAATTGCAGACACCTTCTCAGGATTCACCACAATGCCCTTGGCAGAGATGATATGACCAAGATAAAGAACCTCATCGAGCCAAAATTCACACTTGGAGAACTTGGCGTAGAACTGGTGTTCCCTGAGCTTATCAAGAACCAAACGCAAGTGCTTGGCATGATCTTCCTTGTTCTTTGAGAAAACCAGAATGTCATCGAGATAGACCAAAACGAAGTCATTGGTGTAGGCGTTGAAGATGAAGTTCATCATGCGAGAGAAAGTCGGAGGAGCGTTGACGAGGCCAAAAGACATGACAGTGTATTCATATGAACCATAGCTTGTCCTGAAAGCCGTCTTGGGAATATCTTGCTCACGGATACGAATCTGATGATAACCCATATGGAGATCAAGCTTGGAGAATACTTGGGCACCTTTGAGTTGTTCGAACAGCTCGTTGATGTTGGGAAGTGGGTATTTGTTCTTGATGGTCTTCTTGTTCAATGGACGGTAATCAACACAAAGTCGGTCTGTTCCATCCTTCTTCTTCACAAAAAGAACACCACAACCCCACGGAGAAGAACTAGGCCGGATGAGACCCATTTTCTCTTGAATATCGAGTTGCTTCTTCAGCTCCTTCAACTCTTCAGGTCCGAGCTTGTAAGGATGCTTGCACACAGGTTCCGTGCCAGGCTCAAGATCAATAACGAATTCAACTGGCCGGTGCGGAGGCATTCCTGGAAGCTCTTCTGGAAAGACATCTTGATATTCACAAATGATTGGAATTTGCGAGATGGCATCGAGTTCACCCTTCTCATTGAGAGAAAACAGACGGATGGTATCGTCATTCGCGGCAAAGAAAATTACATCCTCAGACGAATGAGTCAATTGAATCTGCCTGGCTGCACAATCAAGCTGAGCCTTGTGCTTAGAAAGCCAATCCATCCCAAGAATAAGATCAATATCCGAGTTACCAAGAACCATTGGAGAAGCCAAAAATTGAAATCACCCATCATGATAGAAATATCCGGGACTACTGAAGTAGCCCTCAAAGACTTAGCCGGAGAAACCACTCCCATAGGTTTACCCAACATTTGTGAAACGAAGTCATGCTTGGAAACAAATGATCTTGACATGAAACAATGCGATGTACCAGTGTCAAAAAGAACTCTTGCGGGAATAGAGTTAACTGGAAAGTTACCCATGATGACATCTGATGAATCCTCTGCCTGAGCTGCATTCATCAAGTTGACCTTGGCATGCTTGGGGTTATGCTTGACCACAGCTGTACTTGCCGATCTGACAGGAGGAGGAGGAGGAAGATGCCTCTGTTTGAAACACTTGTTGGCATAGTGACCCTTCTGTTGGCACTTGTTGCACGTGACCTCTGAAAGCGGACGATGGTACGGAGCACTTGATCTTGGAGGTTGAGACGAAGTCTTGTTCTGAAAGCCAGGGTTGGGTGGGTGGGAAGATCCACTGCCACCTTTGCTCTTCTGCTGATACGGCTGACGGAACGGAGGAGGAGGAAGCCAATACTTCTGCTGCTTGGCCACTTGAGTAGAGGAAGAAGGAGTAACATCTCTGACTCACTTCTTGGAAGCATCACACCTCAATTGAGCAGCCTCTTGCTTCAATGCCATGTTGTAGAACTCGTCGTATCTCAAGGGCTCAAAGAGAACAAGAGCGAGCTGAATTTCTTCTCTGAGACCACCCCTGAACTGATATATCATGCTCTTCTCATCAGGTACGTCCTGCTTAGCAAAGCGGGTAAGCTTCTGGAACAACTTGTTGTAGTCATAGACAGACAAAGATCCTTGCTTCAGGTTGCGGAATTCCTCATGCTTGCTTTCAACCACGCTCTGAGGGATATGATGAGCTCGGAAATCTTGACGGAATTCATCCCAAGTGATAACACGTCCACCTCTGGAGTCCTTGTACTGCTGGAACCATTCTGCAGCTTGATCTTTGAGTTGGAAGGAAGCGAACTTGACGAAGTCCTCAGGCCTGACATTACTGCACTCGAAATGCTTGCACAGATCCACAAGCCAATCGTCAGCATCGGTTGCCTCAACACAATTGCTGAAAGTCTTTGGCCCGTTAGCAAGGAACTGGTTGAGTGTAGTAAAGTGATTATGATTGTTGCCTTGGTTCCCTTGGTTGCCTTGATTGCGCTCTTGAAGAATTTGCATGATCAACTGTGTGTTTGCATTGGTTGCGGCCATCACAGCTTGCCATGCCTTCGGAGGAGGTGGAGGTGGTGGCGGATCAGGATTCGGAGTCGTGCGCATTGGAGGAGCCATCCTGAAGAGGTTGACATCCATTAGCACATTGATAGACAAATATTGAAGCTGAATCCAACGGAATGAAAATTGCGACATATAATCTTCACATCCGAACAAAATGAACGAATGCATTCCTCTTGAAATGGTCACATATCCATATCCATCTGCCCATAACCGCGGGCACGGCTTTCGAAAGTTCAAAACCCTGCAGGGGAGTCCCAACTTAGCCCATGACAAGCTCTCACGGTCAACAAAGGAATAGACCTCCTCCCAAGACGTTCCGATCAGACTCGGTATCTCGATACTTCAAGACAACTCCGACAATGGTAAAACAAGTCCAGCAACACCACCCGCTGTGCCGACAAATCCCGATAGGAGCTGCACATATCTTGTTCTCAGGGCACACCGGATAAGCTAAGCGTACGGGAACCAACGTAACCCAAGTTGCCAAGGGACGGCCCCGCACGGTGCTCTAGGTTGGACCAACACTCAGAGGAGCACTGGCCCAGGGGGGGGTTAAAATAAGATGACCCTTGAGTCCGCGAAACCCAAGGGAAAAGGCTAGGTGGCAAATGATAAAACCAAGGTTGGGCATTGCTGGAGGAGTTTTATTCAAAATAGACTGTCAAGGGGTTCCCATTATAACCCAACCGCGTAAGGAACGCAAAATCCGGGAACATAACACCGATATGACGGAAACTAGGGCGGCAAGAGTGGAACAAAACACTAGGCGAGAGGCCGAGCCTTCCACCCTTTACCAAGTGTATAGATGCATAAAGATAACATGGCAATATAATGATATCCCAACAAGTAAAATAAATGTTCCAACAAGGAACGACCTCCAATCTTCACCTGTAACTAGCAATGCTATAAGAGGGGCTGAGCAAAGCGGTAACATAGTCAATCAACGGTTTGCTAGGACATGGTGGGTTAGAGGTTTGACATGGCAATTTGGGAGGCTTGAAAGCAAATGGTAGGCATCGTAGCATTGGCATAGCAAAAGAGCGAGCAAACTAGCATAGCAAAGATAGTAGTGATTTCGAGGGTATGATCATCTTGCCTGCACAGTTGTCAGAGTTGACTGGATCCTCGAAAGCAAACTCAACGGGCTCCTCGTTAGCGAACTCGTCTCCCGGCTCTACCCAAACAAGACAAACAAGCAACAAGGACACAATCAACCACGTGCAAGACTCAAACAATATGATGCAATGATGGTATGCTATGCGGGATGCGATGCGGGATGCATATGCAAGATTTGACAAGGGATGCATGAACCTGGCCTCAACATGGAAATTCAAGGGTGCCACTGGAAAGATGAGAAGAAAACGCTTGAAAACGATATAAAGAACGCCGGAATCGGAGTTACGGTTTGAAAATGGCAAGCGATTCAAAAATGACACCGGTCTGCGATTTACAGCAAGTAGCCTTCTAAATGCAATGAGATGAACATGCTACAACACTCAAACATGACAACAAAATACATGTCAGGGATGCATTCAAGATGCTTAACAAAAGTCTAGCACTGAGCTACGGCCAATTCATCCATTAACAGGTTCAAACAAGCATGGCAAAAATGCATATGGCAAACATATCTCAGACTTGGTGAAATTAACACTTGTCTGGAATTTCAGATCAGGTAGCACTCTTTGGAGCAACAAAACTACATGCTACAGGACCTGAGCATGGCAAAGTAAAGCATGGCATGGAGCTACTCAAAGAGCTTAACGAAAGTCCCTTAGTGACCTTGAGCCAAAAAGGACCAGAAAATACAATTGCAAGCATGTGAACATGGCAAAAACATAATCAGTTTTCAGACTTAGTGAAAACTGGCACATGCTGAAACATAACTCAAGTAGGCATGTTTACGAGCTTGATGCACTCAACACGGAGCAAGTCATGACCAACTAAGCATACACCCATCAAGAATACACAAAATGCAAGCTAGACATGGCAAGAACAATAACATAGCATGCACGGATCAACTACAACATCATCGGCAAAATTGCAAACAAGTTGACAATCTGCCCAGATTCACAAAGTAGCAAAAGTAGAGCTCGATTGACTCAAGCTAGGGCATATTTCCTTCAGTCTCCCACTTGTACTAGAGTCAATAATCTAGATTACACAGTAATGATTCTAACACCCATGGAGCTTTGGTGCTGATCATGTTTTGCTCGTGGAAGAGGCTTAGTTAACGGGTCTGCAACATTCAGATCCGTATGTATCTTGCAAATCTCTATGTCTCCCACCTGGACTAGATCCCGGATGGAATTGAAGCGTCTCTTGATGTGCTTGGTTCTCTTGTGAAATCTGGATTCCTTTGCCAAGGCAATTGCACCAGTATTGTCACAAAAGATTTTCATTGGACCCGATGCACTAGGTATGACACCTAGATCGGATATGAACTCCTTCATCCAGACTCCTTCATTTGCTGCTTCCGAAGCAGCTATGTACTCCGCTTCACATGTAGATCCCGCTACAACGCTTTGTTTAGAACTGCACCAACTGACAGCTCCACCGTTTAATGTAAACACGTATCCGGTTTGCGATTTAGAATCGTCCGGATCAGTGTCAAAGCTTGCATCAACGTAACCTTTTACGATGAGCTCTTTGTCACCTTCATATATGAGAAACATATCCTTAGTCCTTTTCAGGTATTTCAGGATGTTCTTGACCGCTGTCCAGTGATCCAGTCCTGGATCACTTTGGTACCTCCCTGCTAGACTTATAGCAAGGCACACATCAGGTCTGGTACACAGCATTGGATACATGATAGAGCCTATGGCTGAAGCATAGGGAACATCTTTCATTTTCTCTCTATCTTCTGCAGTGGTCGGGCATTGAGTCTTACTCAACTTCACACCTTGTAACACAGGCAAGAACCCTTTCTTTGCTTGATCCATTTTGAACTTCTTCAAAACTTTGTCAAGGTATGTGCTTTGTGGAAGTCCAATTAAGCGTCTTGATCTATCTCTATAGATCTTAATGCCTAATATGTAAGCAGTTTCACCGAGGTCTTTCATTGAAAAACTCTTATTCAAGTATCCCTTTATGCTATCCAGAAATTCTATATCATTTCCAATTAGTAATATGTCATCCGCATATAATATCGGAAATGCTACAGAGCTCCCACTCACTTTCTTGTAAATACAGGCTTCTCCAAAAGTCTGTATAAAACCAAATGCTTTGATCACACTATCAAAGCGTTTATTCCAACTCCGAGAGGCTTGCACCAGTCCATAAATGGATCGCTGGAGCTTGCACACTTTGTTAGCTCCCTTTGGATCGACAAAACCTTCTGGTTGCATCATATACAACTCTTCTTCCAGAAATCCATTCAGGAATGCAGTTTTGACATCCATCTACCAAATTTCATAATCATAAAATGCGGCGATTGCTAACATGATTCGGACAGACTTAAGCATCGCTACGGGTGAGAAGGTCTCATCGTAGTCAATCCCTTGAACTTGTCGAAAACCTTTTGTGACAAGTCGAGCTTTGTATACAGTAATATTACCGTCAGCGTCAGTCTTCTTCTTGAAGATCCATTTATTCTCAATTGCTTGCCGATCATCGGGCAAGTCAACCAAAGTCCATACTTTGTTCTCATACATGGATCCCATCTCAGATTTCATGGCTTCAAGCCATTTTGCGGAATCTGGGCTCACCATCGCTTCTTCATAGTTCGTAGGTTCATCATGATCTAGTAGCATGACTTCCAGAACAGGATTACCGTACCACTCTGGCGCGGATCTCACTCTGGTTGATCTACGAGGTTCAGTAGTATCTTGTTCTGAAGTTTCATGAGCATCATCATTAGCTTCCTCACTAACTGGTGTAGGTGTCATAGAAACAGTTTTCTGTGATGCATTACTTTCCAATAAGGGAGCAGGTACAGTTACCTCGTCAAGTTCTACTTTCCTCCCACTCACTTCTTTCGAGAGAAACTCCTTCTCTAGAAAGGATCCATTCTTAGCAACGAATGTCTTGCCTTCGGATCTGTGATAGAAGGTGTACCCAACAGTCTCCTTTGGGTATCCTATGAAGACACATTTCTCCGATTTGGGTTCGAGCTTATCAGGTTGAAGCTTTTTCACATAAGCAACGCAGCCCCAAACTTTAAGAAACGACAACTTTGGTTTCTTGCCAAACCATAGTTCATAAGGTGTCGTCTCAACGGATTTTGATGGTGCCCTATTTAACGTGAATGCGGCCGTCTCTAAAGCATAACCCCAAAATGATAGCGGTAAATTTGCAAGAGACATCATAGATCGCACCATATCAAGTAAAGTACAATTACGGCGTTCGGACACACCATTACGCTGAGGTGTTCCGGGTGGCGTGAGTTGCGAAACTATTCCGCATTGTTTCAGATGTAGACCAAACTCGTAACTCAAATATTCTCCTCCACGATCAGATCGCAGAAACTTTATTTTCTTGTTACGATGATTTTCAACTTCACTCTGAAATTCTTTGAACTTTTCAAATGTTTCAGACTTATGCTTCATTAAGTAGATATACCCATATCTGCTTAAATCATCCGTGAAGGTGAGAAAATAACGATATCCGCCATGAGCCTCAACATTCATCGAACCACATACATCTGTATGTATGATTTCCAACAAATCTGTTGCTCTCTCCATTGTACCGGAGAACGGTGTTTTAGTCATCTTGCCCATAAGGCACGGTTCGTAAGTACCAAGTGATTCATAATCAAGAGGTTCCAAAAGTCCATCGGTATGGAGTTTCTTCATGCGCTTTACACCGATATGACCTAAACGGCAGTGCCACAAATAAGTTGCACTATCATTATCAACTCTGCATCTTTTGGCTTCAGCATTATGAATATGTGTGTTACTACTATCGAGATTCATCAAAAATAGACCACTCTTCAAAGGTGCATGACCATAAAAGATATTACTCATATAAATAGAACAACCATTATTCTCTGATTTAAATGAATAACCGTCTCGCATTAAACAAGATCCAGATATAATGTTCATGCTCAACGCTGGCACCAAATAACAATTATTTAGGTCTAATATTAATCCCGAAGGTAGATGTAGAGGTAGCGTGCCGACCGCGATCACATCGACTTTAGAACCATTTCCCACGCGCATCGTCACCTCGTCCTTTGCCAGTGTTCGCTTAATCCGTAGTCCCTGTTTCGAGTTGCAAATATTAGCAACAGAACCAGTATCAAATACCCAGGTGCTACTGCGAGCTCTAGTAAGGTACACATCAATAACATGTATATCACATATACCTTTGTTCACCTTGCCATCCTTCTTATCCCCCAAATACTTGGGGCAGTTCCGCTTCCAGTGACCAGTCCGCTTGCAGTAGAAGCACTCAGTTTCAGGCTTGGGTCCAGACTTGGGTTTCTTCTCCTGATCAGCAACTTGCTTGCTTTTCTTCTTGAAGTTCCCCTTCTTCTTCCCTTTTCCCTTTTTCTTGAAACTAGTGGTCTTGTTGACCATCAACACTTGATGCTCCTTCTTGATTTCTACCTCCGCAGCTTTCAGCATTGCGAAGAGCTCAGGAATAGTCTTATTCATCCCTTGCATATTATAGTTCATCACAAAGCTCTTGTAGCTTGGTGGTAGTGATTGGAGAATTCTGTCAATGACGCAATCATCTGGAAGATTAACTCCCATCTGAATCAAGTGATTATTATACCCAGACATTTTGAGTATATGCTCACTAACAGAACTGTTCTCCTCCATCTTGCAGCTATAGAACTTATTGGAGACTTCATATCTCTCAATCCGGGCATTTGCTTGAAATATTAACTTCAACTCCTGGAACATCTCATATGCTCCATGACGTTCAAAACGTCGTTGAAGTCCGATTCTAAGCCGTAAAGCATGGCACACTGAACTATCGAGTAGTCATCAGCTTTGCTCTGCCAGACGTTCATAACATCTGGTGTTGCTCCAGCAGCAGGCCTGGCACCCGGCGGTGCTTCCAGGACGTAATTCTTCTGTGCAGCAATGAGGATAATCCTCAAGTTACAGACCCAGTCCGTGTAATTGCTACCATCATCTTTCAACTTTGCTTTCTCAAGGAACGCATTAAAATTCAACGGAACAACAGCACGAGCCATCTATCTACAATCAAGCATAAACAAGCAAGATACTATCAGGTACTAAGTTCATGATAAATTTAAGTTCAATTAATCATATTACTCAAGAACTCCCACTTAGATAGACATCCCTCTAATCATCTAAGTGATCACATGATCCAAATCAACTAAACCATAACCGATCATCACGTGAAATGGAGTAGTTTTCAATGGTGAACATCACTATGTTGATCATATCTACTATATGATTCACGCTCGATATTTCGATCTCAGTGTTCCGAGGCCATATCTGCATATGCTAGGCTCGTCAAGTTTAACCTGAGTATTCTGCGTGTGCAAAACTGGCTTGCACCCGTTGTAGATGGACGTAGAGCTTATCACACCCGATCATCACGTGGTGTCTGGGCACGACGAACTTTGGCAACGGTGCATACTCAGGGAGAACACTTTTATCTTGAAATTTAGTGAGAGATCATCTTATAATGCTACCGTCAATCAAAGCAAGATAAGATGCATAAAAGATAAACATCACATGCAATCAATATAAGTGATATGATATGGCCATCATCTTGTGCTTGTGATCTCCATCCTTGAAGCACCGTCGTGATCACCATCGTCACCAGCGCGACACCTTGATCTCCATCGTAGCATCGTTGTCGTCTCGCCAATCTTATGCTTCCACGACTATCGCTACCGCTTAGTGATAAAGTAAAGCATTACAGGGCGATTGCATTGCATACAATAAAGCGACAACCATATGGCTCCTGCCGGTTGCCGATAACTCGGTTACAAAACATGATCATCTCATACAATAAAATTTAGCATCATGTATTGACCATATCACATCACAACATGCCCTGCAAAAACAAGTTAGACGTCCTCTACTTTGTTGTTGCAAGTTTTACGTGGCTGCTACGGGCTTAAGCAAGAACCAATCTTACCTACGCATCAAAACCACAACGATAGTTTGTCAAGTTGGTGCTGTTTTAACCTTTGCAAGGACCGGGCGTAGCCACACTTGGTTCAACTAAAGTTGGAGAAACTGTCACCCGCAAGCCACCTATGTGCAAAGCACGTCGGGAGAACCGGTCTCGCGTAAGCGTACGCGTAATGTCGGTCCGGGCCGCTTCGTCCAACAATACCGCCGAACCAAAGTATGACATGCTGGTAAGCAGTATGACTTATATCGCCCACAACTCACTTGTGTTCTACTCGTGCATATAACATCAACATATAAAACCTAGGCTCGGATGCCACTGTTGGGGAACGTAGTAATTTCAAAAAAATTCCTACGCACACGCAAGATCATGGTGATGCATAGCAATGAGAGGGGAGAGTGTGATCTACGTACCCTTGTAGATCGACAACAGAAGCGTTTGGTTGATGTAGTCGTACGTTTTCACGGCCCGACCGATCAAGCACCGAAACTACGGCACCTCCGAGTTCTAGCACACGTTCAGCTCGATGACGATCCCCGGACTCCGATCCAGCAAAGTGTCGGGGAAGAGTTCCGTCAGCACGACGGCGTGGTGACGATCTTGATGCACTACCGTCGCAGGGCTTCGCCTAAGCAACACTACAATATTATCGAGGACTATGGTGGAAGGGGGCACCGCACACGGCTAAGAGTATGATCACGTGGATCAACTTGTGTCTCTAGGGGTGCCCCTTGCCTCCATATATAAAGGATCCAAGGGGGGGGGGTGCGGCCGGCCCTAGTAGGAGGCGCGCAGGAGGAGTCCTACTCCTACCGGGAGTAGGACTCCCCTCCCTTTCCTTGTCCAAGTAGGAGAGGGGGAAGGAGAGAAGGAAAAGGGGGGGCGCCGCCCCTCCCTCCTTGTCCAATTCGGACTAGGGGGAGAGGGCGCGCGCGGCCTGCCCTGGCAGCCCCTCCTCTTCTCCACTTTAGGCCCATGAGGCCTATTAACCCCCCGGGGGGTTCCGGTAACCCCCCGGTGCTCCGCTTTTATCCGAAACTTCCCCGGAACACTTCCGGTGTCCGAATATAGTCGTCCAATATATCAATCTTTATGTCTCGACCATTTCGAGACTCCTCATCGTGTCCGTGATCACATCCGGGACTCCGAACAACCTTCGGTACATCAAAATGCATAAACTCATAATATAACTGTCATCGTAACCTTAAGCATGCGGACCCTACGGGTTCGAGAACAATGTAGACATGACCGAGACACATCTCCGGTCAATAACCAATAGCGGAACCTGGATGCTCATATTGGCTCCTACATATTCTACGAAGATCTTTATCGGTCAGACCGCATAACAACATACGTTGTTCCCTTTGTCATCGGTATGTTACTTGCCCGAGATTCGATCGTCGGTATTCCAATACCTAGTTCAATCTCATTACCGGCAAGTCTCTTTACTCGTTCTGTAATACACCATCTCGCAACTAACTCATTAGTTGCATTGCTTGCAAGGCTTATGTGATGTGTATTACCGAGAGGGCCCAGAGATACCTCTCCGACAATCGGAGTGACAAATCCTAATCTCGAAATACGCCAACCCAACATGTACCTTTGGAGACACCTGTAGAGCACCTTTATAATCACCCATTTACGTTGTGACGTTTGGTAGCACACAAAGTGTTCCTCCGGCAAACGGGAGTTGCATAATCTCATAGTCATAGGAACATGTATAAGTCATGAAGTAAGCAATAGCAACATACTAAACGATCTGGTGCTAAGCTAATGGAATGGGTCATGTCAATCAGATCATTCACCTAATGATGTGATCCCGTTAATCAAATAACAACTCTTTGTTCATGGTTAGGAAACATAACCATCTTTGATTAACGAGCTAGTCAAGTAGAGGCATACTAGTGACACTCTGTTTGTCTATGTATTCACACATGTATTATGTTTCCGGTTAATACAATTCTAGCATGAATAATAAACATTTATCATGATATAAGGAAATAAATAATAACTTTATTATTGCCTCTAGGGCATATTTCCTTTAAAAATAACTTAACACCGGAAACGGACAAGAGGTGGAGTACAAATTGGGAAAGTTACATCCGGGGTGTTATAACACTCCACCACTACGAAAGGATTTCGTCCCGAGATCTAGGACTGAAAGAACGCCGGGTACTCAGGACGGAGGTGATCCTCGCGTTCCCAGGTAGCTTCACGGTCGGAATGGTGTGACCACTTGACTTTGAGAAATTTGATTGACTTGTTGCGAGTCTTGCGTTCAGTCTCTTCAAGAATAGCAACTGGGTGCTCACGATAAGAGAGATCTTCTTGGAGTTCAATTTTCTCGAAGTTGACGGTTCGGTCATGAACATTTGCAAAGTTTGAAGGAAGCTCGAGTTGATAGGCGAGGTCGCCTCTCTTGCTGACAATCTTGAAAGGTCCCACGTATTTGGGGGCAAGCTTCCCTTTGATACCGAAGCGACGAGTACCTTTCATAGGAGAGACGCGGAGATAAACATGATCTCCGATCTCGAAAGCCAAATCACAGTGCTTACTGTCATAGTAGCTCTTCTGGCGGGATTGGGCTGCTTTGAGATTATCTCGAATGACTTTGCACATCTCCTCTGCCTCTGTGGTTAAGTCATTTCCCAAAAGCCGACGTTCACCGGTTTTAGACCAGTTGAGAGGGGTACGACACTTCCTGCCATACAGAATTTCAAATGGGGCCTTGCCTGAACTTGCTTGAAAACTGTTGTTGTAGGAGAATTCAGCATAAGGAAGACAATCCTCCCACTTCATGCCGAAGGAGATCACACAAGCCCTGAGCATATCTTCAAGAATCTGGTTGACACGCTCGACTTGACCGCTAGTTTGGGGATGAAAAGCTATGCTGAAGCGGATGTTGGTGCCCATGGCCTTCTGAAAAAAATCCCAAAACTTGGATGTAAAGATGCTGCCACGGTCTAAAGAGATCACTTGTGGAATACTGTGCAGAGAGACAATCTGAGAGGTATAGAGTTCCGCCAATTGAGCTGCAGTGATCGACTCTTTGATAGGCAGAAAATGAGCCACTTTGGTGAGTTTGTCGATGACAACGAATATAGCATCATTGCCACGCTTGGACTTTGGAAACCCAGTCACGAAGTCCATTTCAATGTGGTCAAACTTCCATTCTGGAATGGCAAGAGGTTGGAGGAGACCAGCTGGCCTTTGGTGTTCTGCCTTCACTCTTCTGCAGACATCACATTCATTCACGAATTGAGCAATCTCGCGCTTCATTCGAGTCCACCAATAAGCCTGCTTGAGGTCTTGATATATCTTCGTGCTCCCAGGGTGGATGGAGAGGAGAGAATTGTGAGCCTCGTTCATGATCACTTTACGGAGGTCACCTTTGGGTACAAGAATACGATCCTCGAAGAAGAGAGTGTCCTTGTCATCAAGGCAGTGTCCGAGGAACCAAAATGAAACTGATCAGATGAAGTCGGTTCCTTATGCTTCAGCTGTCGGAAGCATCATGTATGCTCAAGTATGTACACGCCCTAACTTAGCTTTTGTAACTGGGATGCTTGGCAGATTTCAATCTAATCCAGGACCGGACCACTGGAAGGCCGCAAAGAAAGTCTTGTATTATATGCAAGGTACTAAAAATTTCATACTTACATATAGAAAGTCCGATAACTTGGAAGTTATTGGTTATTCAGACTCTGATCTTGCCTGGTGTGTGTGGATAGTATGAAATCCACATCAGGTTATATATTCACACTCGCTGGAGGAGCCATATCGTGGAAAAACTCCAAGCAAAAGATAGTTGCCTCATCTACGATGATGGCAGAATATCTGGCATGTTTTGAGGCCACCGGGCAGGCTGTATTCCTAAAGAATTTCCTTCTCGGACTTAAAGTGGTTGACAGCATTTCCAAACCACTGACATTGTATTGCGATAATGAACCCGCAGTTTTCTATGCAAATAACAACAAGTCAAGTGCTGCTGCCAGACACATTGACCTAAAGTACCGTGTTGTTCAACATAGAATCCAGGATCAAACTAATGTTAAGCATATCAGTACGACACGTATGCTTGCGGATCTGCTTACTAAAGGCTTACCACCCAATATATTTTGTGAGCATGTAGCCGGCATGGGATTATTGGAAGCCTCTTGATTCTGAAATTATGGGACCGCTATTCTTTTCGAAATAGGATGTGTGCTATGAATATTGAGGTTCAATGATTTTTCATCGGCTGCTGTAACACCTTACTCTGGTATATTATTCTTATGGAGAACGGAAAAAAGTCATTGAGCCTAACGATCAAGGGGGAGAATGTTGGTATTGATCTAGAGGGCCAATGGGCCAAAACGAAAATAAAAGACCAGAAACAAGTTACGTTAAATAGAGAAACAGGGAGGTCACGAACCAACGTTCGTACCCCTCGATCTCAACTTATGCGCCCTGATCGGGGCACCCTAACCAACTATGGATTTGGTCCCTGCCGCCAGTGCACATAAAAGATGGGGGAGCAGCCGTCACCTACGTCAGACCAGTTCTCGTACGTTTTACTCCTGCTCCCCACATCCCAAAACCCTAACCGATCTGGGGGAGCGCTGCACGACGGGAAGATCATCTCCAAGCTCTGCCCTTGTCCCAGGGCAGTGCCGGTGGCGGCCGGAGGGACGCCGCTACTTGCAGCGAGCATCTTCACCGAGCCTGCATCAAGCCTGCATCGAGCAGGCACGGGACCTCGCATCGTCGACACCAATGGTTGCTTCCATTGATGGTAAGAACCTAATCCATCTCTCTGGTCTGTGCTATTAGGTGATCTAACGCCTGACTTACAATCTGTTAAGTAGATCCTACGGGATTAAAAGTCTAACAACCTACGTATTCTTTTTTTAGTGCTACAAAACTAAGGTTTCATGTAGTTCTCATGGACTAGAATGATACATACATGACAAAAAAACATGAGGATTATAGTTGAATGAGACCAAAACTTCAAAAAAAAAACACTGTTTTCATTTGCTTCTAGTGTATATACCCCTGGACCAAATCATCTAGCCGCGAGCTTCATTTTACTTAGATGGGTCTCTTTGCCCCTGATCGTTCCCAGCCGCACCGTTGGCGACGGCCACACAGGCACGACCTCCCCGACAGAGTCGCCCTGCTGATGCCGCACCGCACTCACCTCCCGCCGCTCCGCGCGTTCCAGTTCCCGCTCGCCACCCACCTCCGTCACACTTGCTCTCCTTCCCCGCCACCACCTTGCCTCTCGCCAGCTCCCGTACCCCGATGGCCGACGCCGCTTCGCGCCCGCGCGTTCGGTAACCCGCACACCACACCACACCTCACCCGGTGGGTCACATGCCCCGCCTCAGTTCGAGCTAAAAGTTTTCCTCGTTCTCGCAGGCGAATCCATTCGCGGAGGCGCCGAGCCCCCTGGCTCCACCCTCGACGCGCTCCTCTCTGGCGCGGAGTTGCTCTGCCTCGCGCCGCCCGCCATCTGCTCTGCGGTTTGCGCTGTCCGCCTTATCGTCACGCGGGGCGGCTCAGTCAAGCCATTCGCTGCTCTAGCGAGTGGGAGGATGTTCGTCTTGCAGTACGTTCTCTTGGTGGGGGCGGTGGCGGTCGGGGTGCTGGTCCGGCGGAAGCAATGGGAGCGACTTTGCCGGGTGGGCGCGGGCGGCAGCGCATCGGCCACAGGTGGTGTGGATTTGGTGGGGAGGGTCGAGAAGGTGGAGGAGAGCGTGCGGGGTGTGTTGGCGGCCGTTGTAGTGCTGTCGAGAACAGTGGAGAAGCTCGGCGTCAGGTTTAGGGTGCTGCGGAGGACGGTGACGGATCCTATCAGTGAGGTACGGAAATTATCCATGAAAATTTTGCTTCGATTTTAGTATGAGTGTAAATATAATGCTGCCAAATATGATCATTACAGATTAGTTAGTGAACATTACCAAACTCGGTCGTGATAGCATTTCCCTGTGAATTGTTCAGTCTATATATGCAAATTGTGCATTAAAATCTTTGTATGACTATTCATAGTTAGTATAGTCAGTTAATGTGCCTGGTGCTTTCTTTTTATCAAGATTGTACACTCGTACACTGCATCCTGGAAATTTGAGCAATTATCATCACTGGACACTAAGTCCTCTTGACTGGTTCTTCCAATAATTGCATCTAGCAACAGTTGAGCATACCATTGGCGATTTGTTACTTCTTCAGCTTGTTAATTGTCAAAATGTACTGTTCAGAATTTTGTTACCACATAATACTGCTCTTACTGAGATAGTGTTGTACTGCCTACAGTCACATATACTCCCTCCGTCCCAAAATCCTTGTCTTAGATTTGTCTAGATACAGATGTATAGCACCTTTCTGAACATGTAGATACATACTCCCTTTAAGCATGGCTACTACCTTTAATGCATTAGTAATACCTAGTCCACTAAATGCGACCAGAGATCAGTTCAAGGAATCCCACCTCCCTCCAGGCCTAGTAAGATTTTGGAGGGCGGATAATTTTCAATTTATCTTGATTTTTCGCGACATGTGCTTGATTTTTGTCTGCATATATTTGGCTTCATTACTTAATGTTTTATGTTCTTGCAGACAGCAACATTAGTTGAAAAGAATTCAGAAGCCACTCGAATACTAGCAGCGCAAGGAAATCTTCTCGAGAAAGAAATTGGTTCGATACAAAAGGTTCTGTACGCGATGCAGGTGACATCTCTTATCAACTTTTTACAGACAAGTATGCAAACTTGCTTTTTAGACCATTCCATACTCATTTCAACATAGTTTATTATTACTATCACTATTCGTCGATGATAAGTCAAATTATCCATGGCCTAGCCCTCATCACACTCCAATGCCCCCCCCCCCCCCAAGGCCCAAGGACAGCACGTCAGACTTTTGATCGGACTACACTAAGGATAAGGAAAACATTGTACGATAGAATGTTACGTGTTGTAAACCAACACCACACCTGACTCCTATTCCTGTATGCCATCGTGCACTGACATGGAGTCTACCATAACCGGAGCTATATAAGGGGCACCATATAAGGGGATCTGCTCCTTTCGCCTAGTTTAGCCTACACCACGTGGAAGATTTCCATATATAAAGGAGAAGCAAGGCAGGAAGTACGGCTTTTATCCATCTTGGACGCCTGAACCTGGGTATATATTGTGTCTTTTGTGTTCTTTGTCCAAGACCCCTTGGTTTCCTCACGTGATGTCCCCTCAACCACAAATTCCACGTACTCTCTCTAGTACTGCTGTGACGTAAAAGTAAAATACCTTGATAGCTCGCGCTGACCATGGGGACGTTACGAGATCAGGACAGATCAATGGACGAGGAAGGTTCATCAGGCAGCAAAGTGGATGATCTAAATTATAGACACATACAAGGATGATCCGTGTATGAGTCGCGAATGGGGAGTACCTATGAGCTACAATTCCAAGAGAGAAGTAAGTTATTGCAAGGAATATGACTGTAGTCATTGTAACACCTCGGGAGCTGTCCCACCAAACACAACGTGCACGTCGCAACATACACGCCATGTGAGTGGTATGGTAGGTATCACACCACAATTCTTCAACAGCCTGCAACAAACAAACAAACAAATATATATGTACGAGAACCTCAAGTAACTATCTTCTGCTTCTTGTCTGCTTTTGAACCCTTTATGGCTGGTGCCCGAGAATCGCTCCACTTGCGCCTGACACTCGGGCCACTCGTCGTACACTCTCGGAACCTTCCCTATGTACACGACATAGCACTGCTTTTTCGCCATCAAGGATCTAGGTACCTGTTAGAGATGCATCTTCATCAGGAGAATGTACAATTATATGCATCAAAATATATTTGAGCAACACGAAAAGAAAGGGTTGGCAAATAGATGCAGCATATAGTAAACATAAATAATCAATGCAGTTTCATCGTACGCAAACTAATTAACTAGAGGTACGCAGATCATCGTACCCAAACTAACAAAGTAGCATTACACAAGTTCGGCAGGGACCGTGGACATCGCAAAGTTTCATCGCTACAGAAAGTATACAAGTTCAATCGACACATATCATCATCATCGGCATTGTAAATTACTACAAGTTCCATCCATCCATATCATCGAGGATGCACCCTAGCTTCTTGAGCGGCGTGAGGTCCTGACGTTGCATGCCTATGCGAGTTCGGACGTCAGCTTGTGATATAGGGCCGTGGTGGAACATCCCTTCTCTTCGACGATTTCTTTCATGATGATCTTCGCAATGTCCCTCTGGATGCGAAAGAAGTCATCTTTAAGTTTATAATCCGCTTCTCCTTGGGATTCTACTCACTTGTGGATATGATCATCGCTTTTGGTTGTCGTGCGAAGCTGTTGGTGATCCCTTTTGAACTCCATCATGAGATGGAGGAGGTAGAGTCCATCGTTCCTGCTTGGTTTCGGGACATGGATGCAGCAGAAGTTAGTTTTATGTGAGAAACCCGACCTGCGGTTCCTTTGTTTCCTGATTTGCAGGTGGCCACCCCTCAAGCTGAAGCTGTGGAGAGCATCATCTAGAATATTCATTACGTGGGTGTAGTCCTTCTCGTAGTTTCTGGTAGGGTCGAAATACACGGCGTGAGAGACTCGCGGGTAAAGAACGATAAAGATGGCGCGTCCGTTGCTGCAGGGAAAAAAGCACCTCAAATTATTTTCCATATGAGCGAGAAGGAATGATTGAAATGTACGAAAGGGTTTTCCGGCACTGACTTACTTTGGATGATAATGCAGGACGACAATTTCTTGGTCCTTATTCCTTATCATGAAGTTTTCGAGGTACTCCCTAGCAGTTTTACACTCATAGTCGCCGAGACTCAAGGACTCGTGCATCTAGTTTGGATACGCCACACAGATTTGCGAGACTTGTTCTCTCGTGATGACGGAGTTCATATGTAGCACAAAAAGGCGGACGATTGTAAAATCGAGCCACCTTGTCAAAAACATCTCGAAGATATGCTCAAACCGCAGGAAGAACCACCTCCGTGGGTCGTGTGTTGACGTAGAACTTCCCCTCAGGCACACGAACCGCGTATAGCGGATATCCTGGATCCTTCGAGGCTAGTAGGCTTATCTCAGTCGACAGCACATGGTCGTGCAGTGTCCTGAGATCTCCTGATATGGCCGCCAGCGGTTTCGGCGGTAGGATCTGCTCGCCCGCGACATGGAACATGGCCGCACCTTTGACGGGTACACACTCTGCAAAATCCGCCGTCTGGCTGCTATGTGCTCTGGCTTGTTTGTAGGCAGCAAAGCCTTTCTTCGGCTGTTTCTTCCTCTCCTTTTTCTTGGGCTGACCTTCCAGACCCTTCCTTAACCCCTCCACCAGTGTTGTCGGGCTAAGCACTATATGACCCTCGGCTAGTTGAGCCTACGTTGAGGCGGCATCTTCAGGCGTGTCTTGTGAGGATTGCATGAAGAGAGATTTCTTGCAATCAACCCTAGGACGTTCATGCCCGGGCACATCATCCATCTCCTCATCGGCATGCTGAGAGCCCGAGTCATCATATGGCTGACTCATCATTTCTACGTTGTCGTCATAGGCGCCTGTATTGAGGAACCGAAGAGGGTCATCCTCGTCCATCTCATCATCCATTCTTTGTTTTACGGGGTCCGCTATTGGACCCCCTTCCTCGCGTCGTCCGCTACTCTCATCCGGCACTACAGGCGCTGGTAATTGCGTAGGCGGGTTGGTGGTGTTCATACCTACTTGCTAATATGTGGTTATTGGTGTGCTCTCGGCCGCCTCCAGACGAAGAAGATTCTTCGGCCATAGCAGCATCCAAACCTTGCAGTTTCCAAGCCGCATCGGGGTCTCGTCCTCCTCTCCCCCGAGCCGTACTGGAGGAGGCAAATGCTCGTGTCCCGATTTCACACTCGACAAGGTAACCCTGAAGTGGCCACCGGGGATCGGTTGGCCATGGAATGTGAGTTCCAAGGGCTTCGTTATCACCGCCTTTCCCATGTCCACCTTCTAGCCTTTGATCATGTAGAGTACGGTGCATGGGGTTTCGTCGGCCTGGAAAGACATGTCTGCGGCGTAAAACATCCGAAAGGCAACGCAAACAGAATATTCTAGATATATGTTGGTGCAACGTGTAATTACCGTGAGGGCGTCGAGCTCAGCCAAAGACGAAGGCCCGCCTAGCGTGCCAGAGACAGAGGATGGACTGCTATGAGCGGGTGCGGGTGTGGGTGCAGGCGCGGGTGCGGGAGCAGGCGCGGTTGCGTGAGCAGGTGATGGTGCGGTTTTGATGTTCACCGAGTTGCTCCCGACGAAGCTGGGCATGGGAAAATCATTTGCCGTCTTGTCTGGACTTTCCTTCGTCCAGTTGATGATAGCCGGGATCAAGTTAGTATCAAAATCATTTCTACAGGCAGCTACAACTTTTTTTTGCGTCCCCAGCTTCTTTTTTTTTCAAACGCAAGCTTCACCTTCTCGTCGATGTCCGTCTAACTGAACTTCTTTTTCTGTTTCTTGGCCTCCGGGCCCTCGTTGTAAAAGATCTTCCACGTGGCGTTGTCTCTGGCGCCGTGCACACGTCCATATTGCGGCTGCTGGTCCAAAGGGAGTCCCTTCAGTTTGTTCAAAGCCGAGTTGAGAGGGGTGTCCCACTTGGGCCTCATCGACGAAGACTCGCTTTCGGCTATAAGTCTGTATTGCTTCTCCTGCAAAAGGAACGTGAATCGTTTACGAATGTGTAGTCGACTTGATCAGAAGCTAAATAAATGTAAGGTGGTAAAGAATAATTACCAGTATTCTAATCAATTTCCTTGTGATCGGGTCCGTGTAAAAAACCTTCTTTTCCTTGTCCCACTTGTACCCCCTGATGAAGTCACGTTCCAAGGAGGCGGTGAACTTCGCGAAGGGGCTTGGGATCCCCACGGCTTCACGTTCCTCGTCCTTCTTATCCCATATGGGCCTTTTGCCAAGGTACCCACGACTTACGAGGCATTGGTTCCCCGTGTTACTTTGCTGAAGCCCCTTGAATTTCTCAGCCTTAGACTTGACTGCGGCGGTAGTGCAAGTGTCCTTGAACTTTTGGATCTCTTCCGTAGGTGTTGAATTGTCCTCCAGAATTTTGGACGGGGGTTCTTTAGCATCAATAGCTCGTTTCACCCTCCCTTTTTAGGAGGCCAAATCATTGCTGAACATGCCCATGGCGTGATTGTTAATCTTTTTCATCTTCGGGTCATCCCACGGGTGTTCTATGCGGTCATCCCGGTCGGGGAACTGGAATCTCTTGTGCAGCTTCGTTAGGAGCAACTGCTTCAAATGTTTTTTACCCCTTAAGTCATCATCGTTGATGCTTGCGGTTTCCTGTAGGATGCATCCGAGTTGGTTCCCGTAGCACTTGCGAGGTTCATCCGGCTCTAATGGCTCAAACTTGCCAGGGGCCATCTTTGTGATCAGCAGTCGTTCGATGCCGAGTTTGTTAGGTTTTCGTATCCTCTGCTTCTTCTTTTCGTTAGCGGCTTCGGCGCCGGTACCTTCCCCACCGGTCTCGGCACCGCCATCGGTGCCGGTGCCATCGATGTCGATGTCGGCGTCAGTACCATCATCGAGGCCGCCCTGCAAACCTTGACTATGCTTAGTAGCCAAAAAGTCGAGGTAGTTATGTTCACCCTCATAATCCATCTCGTCTGCATTGTGGTCAGAAGGCCCGGTTTCTTCGTTGTTCGACATGTTTCCTACGATTAAGTCCCCTCGTTTTATTCTTAAACTATAATAAAATGAGTAATGACATAAAAAAGTCTATGGTTGCCGGAATGTCGTTTCATTCCCGTCTCAGCACTCGATATGCCTACTTTCTAGTACAAGTCATGCCAAAATTCACGGAAATTTTTGGAAATTTTGGCATGACCTTTGCTAAAAAGTGGACATATCAGGCGTCTGAAATTTACCGGGACGCAAATAAATCAACATTCCGGCGAAACATAAGCCACTCGAATCATTTACCCTGCACATAACCATTATTTTCCAAATATCACATGTCCAAATTCCAAATATCACATGTCTAAATCACATGTCCACTTTAAATTTGCATATAACAGGAAGAAAAATATAGAACTTGAAGAAAAAATGCAAGAAGTCCTTTTTCTTCACAATATTTGAAACTAGTGTCAATGAATTCTGTTTTTTCTTTAAATAGCAACAATTGCTTTAACTAAAAGAAATTAAATACCTAGAATTCTGTTAACTACACCCAAAACACCTAAAATACCTAGAATTCTGTTAACTACACCTAAAACGCCTAAATTCTGTTAACTACACCTAAAACACCTATCGAGCCTACTAGAACCTCCACCAATAAAAATTCCTAGAATAATATTTTTGTCCTAATTTGATACCTAGCTAAATACCAATAAAAATTTCTAGAATAGTATTTCTGTCCTAATTTGATACAGAAAGTATACACATAAAAAATTGACTTGATTTATGTCCTATTTTATAATATGGACAATTTACCTATTTTTTGACATAAAACTTCTATGAATATTTTGGATTCAGAATTCATAAAATGCATACAACCATGAACAGTGGGAACATCAGAATCTAGCTATTTCATCAACACATTTTCTGAAATTTGAATTCACAATTTTTTGAATTTTTAATTCACAACGTCATTTTCTGAATTTTGAATTCACAAAAGCTACAGTTTTTCAATTGTAAATTAAACCTAGCTATTTCATGAACCCTAGAACCTAACTACAAAACCTAACTGCATGAACCTAACTACATAAACCCTAGAACCCTAGAACCCTTAGGCAGAGAGACAGAGAGAGAGAAGGGGCGGAGGACTTACAAGGGGCTAGGGGAGACGTCGGCCGCGAGGTGGAGCTCGGGGGAGACGGGTGCGGGTGGAGGAGCGAGCGCCGATGACACGGGCGGCGACGGACGGGGCACGGGCGACGACGGAGGGCGCGCGGAGGGCGACTACGCGGCGTCGGAGGAGAGGGATCAAATGGGGAATGGGATGGAGGAAAGAAGCAGAGGAGGAAGCGCGAAAATGGGGAATGGGATGGAGGAAAGAAGCAGAGGAGGAAGCTCGCGCAGGGGGTTATGTCAAAATAGCAGTAGTGCGGTTTCGTAACCAGCGCTATAGCTATCTTAGGTAGCTATAGCATGTGTTACGGAACCACGCTACTGCTATCTTAAGTAGCTATAGCGCGGGTTACAAAACCGCGCTACTGCTATTTTAAGTAGCTATAGCTCCTTTTTCATTATTTTGTATCATTTTCATTTTTTTTCCTTTTCATTTCTTTTTTTCTTTCTCCTTTTTCTATTTCTTTTCATTCACTATTCTATTCCTTTTTCATGTTGTTTTCTTTTCCTTTGTTTACCTTTTCTTTTTCTCCTCTGAAAGACGACTGAGCTAGCCGGAACCATATGCATGGTGGGAAGGGGATACAATAATGTATATGACTAAGACGATATTTATTACACATCATCTCGTCGATAACGATTAAGTGCGTATACAAAATAAATACACACACACACATAGGTAAAATTGTGTCTACCATAACTTGCCACAGAACTAGTTAAGCGTCGCTAAACTTTTAACGGTTTAAAAGTTATCAAAAAATATGAAATAAATATGGGAGCATCTCTCTAATGTAATAAGATGGTTCAATGGAGGGATTGTCAAAATATGCATCTATGTGTCCTCGGCAAAAATAATAAGCATTTCAGCTCACTGCGACATAAATATATACTGAACTATTTGTTTTTTTTGTCCAGGACACATACAATCGTATATTTTAAATCCCTCCGCTGGATCATGTTATATTATAGGTATATTGGTTTAATATTTTTTTCATAATTTTTGAGAACTTTTGCATCGTTGAAACCCTTAAACTAGTTCTATGGCAAGCACTTGTAGAAAATCCATATATATATATATATATATATATATATATATAAATGATGCATGGTTTCTTAGCATCTACGTTTTTGTTTTTGAGTGAGCTTCTTTCCCTTCTTGTATGTTGACGAATAATTGAGCCCCTTGTTGTGACTTTTCCTTTTCCATGGAGTACGATCTTTCTTGGTAATGTAGTATTGATTTTTCTTTTGACGTATGCTTCATCGTCATCTTCCCTCATCGGGTTGCTGTACTGGTCGTAGTCTTCCTCGTTGGCGACTCTATCCATTTCAATGACGTTTCTTTTGCCTCTTCTCATGACAACACGGCTGGGATTCCTTGAGTCGGTTATGAAGAAGCAATGTGTCACGTGCTTAGCGTGTACTCATGACTCGTTTTTTACGATGGCGTTCACAGTAGCGCTCTTGGCGTCGGGTATAGACATGGTAGTGAAATACCGGTTTTCTCTTTCGACATTCTTAGCCCATCTGACACGGAACATCGCCGCACTGTGCAGTCCAGAGTAGTCAAGCTCCCAGATCTCCTCGACCCTTCTATAGAATCTTTCAGTTGTTGCGTTGTCACCGGTCATGCATTCCATCGTCACCTTTGAGTTTTGAAAATCACTGTTTATATCTTTGGCCTCTGTGTAGAACGTGTATCCGTTGATATCATATTCCTGATAGATTGCGAGGTTGGCCGGGGGCCATGTGCTAAGGCGTATATAAGCAAGCCGTCCGTAGAGCCCTCTTCCGGGGGATTAGTAAGAATATGCTCTTTGAACCAATGCAGGAAAGTGGAGTTGTGCTCTCTAGTAACTTCGGCGTTCATCCTGCATAGCCCCCGGCCACGATACTTCTTTGCGATGGTTTCCTTGTGCAGTGTCACGAAAGGATCTATCACGCCTAGGTGATGTAGCACTACTAAGTTTGCTATGTCAAAGTTGTTGCATCGATCCGAGTAACCCACATGCAGTTCCCTGCGACCGTTGGAGTGACCTTCGAGCCTCCCAAGGTGCTTCTTAACGGGCAAACCAAAACCAGGCCGGCCTCCGCCATATAGATAATTCTCACAGAAAAGTCAGATAGCCCTGGACGATGCTTCCATCTGGTCGGGACATGTTACGAACGAATCCTTTGATGACCCCATTCATCCTCTCGAACGGCATCATGTTATGCAGGAATGATGGCTCCAGGTCTATTATGTCGTACACAATGTGGACACACATATGCACCATTACGTCAAAGAATGCGGGCGGGAAGTAAATCTCAAGCTCATTTAGTATCACAACGATCTCTTCCTGTAGCCTTCGGAGCTGCTTCACACTGATCGACTTTCGAGAGATGACGTCGAAAAAGTTGCAGAGACCAATAAGCGTGTCACGGACGTGTTTGTCCATTATCCCTCTAAAGGCAACAGGTAGTATCTGCGTCATCATCACATGACAGTCATGGGACTTCATCCCGCTGAACTTTTTCTTCTTGGTGTCTAGAAATCTGCTTATCTTCCCACAGTAACCTGAACTAACATTGATTCCGGTATGGCACTTAAAGAATTGATCGATCTCAGCCGGACTTAAGGTGAAGCAAGAAGAGGGGCAATAATCCTGTTCCTTCACTTTTTTGCCCTTCTTCTCCCGCGCCTCCGTCTCCGTCTTTGTCTTCTCTGACTTTTTACGGGGTGTTATGTACAGATCTGTCCTGATTTTCAAATCTTGCAAGTCTCTTCTTGCCTTCGGCCTATCCTTGGTTTTATCCGGCATGTTCATCAGTGTCGCAAGCAAGCTCTCAAGGACATTCTTCGTGATATGCATTTGATCAAGGCAATGAGGCGTGTCGAGTTTGTGCCAGTACTCCAAGTCCTAGAAAACAGACCTCGTCTTCCATACCTTCAGCAGCGGCTCCGGCACCTTTTTCATCGTCTTTCCCGGCGCGGGGCACTGTTCCCAGTTTTCAACAGCTCATCGATTTCGGCGCAGCTCCGCTTAGGTGGAGGTTCTCAATGCTCAGCCTCACCATTGAATAGATCTCCATGATTTCTCCACAGGTCGTCCTTCTCGAGCCATTTTCAATGCCCCATGTACATGATTTTTCTAGACCCGCCATCTTTCGTTGACGTTAGCTGTTGAGACGTCGTATCACCCATGCACCGTGTGCATCCGCAATATTCGTGGCACAACTGGCCTGCGGCATATCCGTAACTGAGATAGTCGTGCACCGTCATGATCAGCGCGGCTCTCATATAGAAATATTCGTCTTTGCTGGCGTCCCATAGAAGAAAGAGTAATGGAGGGGGGGGGGGAGAAGTAGTGAGAAAGAAGCAAAGCGAGGGAGAGAGGAGGTGGGAGCTAGGGAAAAGTAAAAGAAAGAGAGGATGGGGGAGGAGGAGGGGGTAGGAAAAGGTGGCTGCTGTGCCTTAGCAGCAGCGAGGGTTGGGAAAACGTGCCGCTGCTAAAATCGTAGCAGTAGCGTGCTCCTGCAACACGCGCTCCTGCTATGTGGGCCCCGCCATGTGGCAGCTTCAAACTTAGCAGCAGCACTCTCCCCTGAAAACGCGCTACTACTATATACTTAGCAGTAGCGCGTGTTTTGGAAGGTCGCTACTACTATACCTAGCCTGTCGGCAACAGTGTGGCAATTATAGTTGTAACGTGTTTTCCTGCAACCACGCTACCGCTATGTAGATAACAGTAGCGCCCTTAGTGACCACGTGCTACTGTTAAGTAGCAGCAGTGCTTCATTTTAACGCGCGCTACTGATAAGCCTCCATGTATAAACTTTTTCCTAGTAGTGCATTTGAGGATAACTACCACTAGTGATAGGAAACATTTGTCCTATATGACGCGAAAGTGAGGGTGCGCGCAGAAACTCTAATCGTACGCTCCGGATGCTAATTGCACACCGTTCAACCGCACTAGCCGCTCTTATAACTAACCATGGTAAAAGCGCATAGATAATTCTCGTTACCGGCTGCCACACTTTGCACATCTGCCCCGTGGCACTTGTCGCTAAGCATGGTAAAAAAGCTAGCTTATGTGGTAACGTGATTAAAGCCTTTACTGGTTCCTATGCATATGTACTAATTTCAGTAAAGGTTCTTGCAAAAAATAGTAACAGGATGAAACCATTACTACATTTTGACCTGTGTACATGGTACATGCTAATTTAATTTATGGTATTTTCCAATGGAGAAACATATTTGATGGTAATTGTATTAAGGTCAGGTAAGGAGCCTATGGCTATTAGTTGCTACTATGTACTATAGGTAGTAATTGCAAACATATCAATAGTACGATGTCAATTACCGAGAGCAATTTTGTGCAAATATAGTAAACCAAAGCAAGGTCCATAGTAAACCTAAAATAATCTTGTGATTTCTGTGAAGGCAATTAGGCCCTAGGGTAATTCGACCCTAATTTCTACACGGCTTTCATTTCCATCTTAGTTGCTAAAGAAAAAAAATGAATTATACCATATAGTAATGTAATTACTAGGCACTGCCAACCGTAACACCAAGGACCCGAACCCGAAATAGTAATGCAGTTACTATACACTAGTGGCTAGTGTATATGGGCATTACCATCTATTCATATACCCATTACTAACAATGATTAGCGGCCTTAGAAGCGGGACGTCGTGGAGCACGCGAGCATTGATAGTAACCAAATTAAATCCCGTTACTATTTTCTTTAAACACCTTTACCCTCAACTATTTAGCAGCGGTGGAGAGATCTACTTTTGCGGTGCGACCCGCCCACCTAATTAGGCCGGAGCGTAGGCCACCCGGGGTAGTTACCCCACATGTCCCATATACTATCATGTGCTACTATATACAACTTTATCATTTTAAATATGTTCATATACTATATCTAAAATATTTCAAAGGAAGATAGACGAAAAAATTGTATGTAAATCCATAGTTTTTTGTATATTTTGAGAATACCTTCATATTTGTAGATATAAAACAATGTACTAAAAAAATTGTGCATACTACCTAAAGAATAGTATATATACTATCCAAATGTTCTTATATACTACTCCCTTCGCCCGGAAATACTTGTCACCAAAATGGATAAAAGGAGATGTATCTAGATGTATTTTAGTTCTAGATACATCTCTTTTTATCCATTTTGATGACAAGTATTTTCGGATGGAGGGAGTACATATTACAGGTATATACTCGGTTTTGACAGATACTACATACAACATACAAAACTAACGTGAAGGTAACTACCACTGGTGGTAGGAAACATTTGTTTATATGTTGTGCTAACACTTTCGAACTGCATGCTCAACGCAAGTGCACGACATTTTTTAAGTAAGAGTACTGCAATACTGAGACGAATGAACTTCTCGTCGCAAAAAACTGCATGCGGTTTTTCGATACTGTTTTTTATTTAATTTTTAAACTGTTTGTCGGAATGAGGCGTGTGATATACCGTTGGAAAGCTATGGATTAGGTGCAACTTCGCCATGTTGAACACTTTTCGAGATTTTTCACGGTTTAAGAGCAGTTTCGAAAACGGTGCGGTGCCCGACGAGTAACAGCGAGCGTCTTTTCGCGTTTTTTTCCGAACGGCTCGTCGGAACGATGCAAATGATATGCCGTTGGGAAGATATCGTCAAGGCACAACTTTTTCATATAGAATACTCTCTCTAATTCCTTACGGTTTAAGAGCAATTTCAAATTTACCCAAACACGAAAACTCTTCTAAAATTTGGGATTTTTTCGATACGGTTTTTGCGGAAGTTTTTTAACCATTTGTCGAAACGAGGCGTGTGATGCGTCGTTGGAAAGTTATAGAAGAGCCACAACTTTGATATGTAGAACATGTTTTGAGATTCCTGGTTTAAAATTAATTTTGGAAATGGTGCGGCAACTAACGAGTGATGGCGAACGTTTTTTCGTAATTTTACCAAACCGCTCATCGGAATGATGCAAATGATATGCCCTTGAAAAGATATCAACGAGGCGCAACTTTTCGATGTAGAACACTCTAATTGCTTACGGTTTAAGAGCAGTTTTGAAATTACCGAAATGCGGATGCTCTGCTTTTCACGACACCAAAACCGACGCGTGGACCGCGTCAAACAGAAGAGTGCACTGATTAAGACTGAAAGCCGCATTGCATCAAACGGGGAAGCGAACTGCATGATTTCTTTTGTCAGATGTAAATTTCCCCGGAGGAGGAGGTGGAGTGCGCTTCACATCAGGCGTAAGTGAACCGCATTATTTTTTTTTGTCGTTTTCATGACAATTTTCTGCACTTCACATTTTTGGGAGTAAGTGAATGTGAATCACAACAGTACTGAAAGTGAACTGCGAAACTACCGAAAGTGAACCGTGACACTATCTAAAGTGAACCACATGAGTTTTTGCTGTCACTTTTCTGACCTTTTTATGAACGAAAGTGGGACCACAAAGACGAGGGCAAGTGAACCACAACACTATTGAAAAGTGAACCACATTACTCTTTTTCTTGTTTCCCTAAATTTTTTTCGCACTTCAAGTTAGGCGCAAGTGAACAACATCACTCTCGAAAGTGGAAAGTGTACCGCGGGGGCAGAATCTAGTGAACTACATCTAGAAAGAATCGAACTTGCGAAAGTGAACCGCGGGGGTATATAACTAGTGAACTACATCTAAAAAGGAGTAAACTTCTTTGAGATACTTTTTCTTCTTTTGGTCGTTTACCAAGTGAACCACGGAGTATTTTACACTGAACCATAATCTCACATGAAACAGTACTAAACTTCAAAAACAAAATAGACGATAGTACACATATACACACAGCCGTCCAAATCACAGAACACAACCTAAAATAAACAAAAAAAATGCATCCGAACCGCAATGCTCTAGTAGCAGAACCGCACCAGCCAAATTGTCATGTCCTATACACGCAATTGGCAATTGTCATGGCCTATCCACTAGACATATCCAGAAAATCGGTAGTGAACCTGTAGTAAAATTAGTAACCTCTTTACTGTAGATGCACTTTTGTACTACACATGTCTGGCCATGAAGTTTGTCATAACACCCCATGCAACACATAGTAAAAATGCTAACCACTTTACTGCACATTCCTAGGAAAACAATCAGTAGTATAACATGTACTCCCTCCGTTCCTAAATATTTGTCTTTTTAGACATTTGAAATGACTACTACATACGGATGTATGTAGACATATTTTAGAGTGTAGATTCACCCATTTTGCTATGTATGTAGTCACTTGTTGAAATGCCTAGAAAGACAAGTATTTAGGAACGGAGGGAGTAGTACAGTTAGTAACTTCTTTACCATAGATGCATGGACATGGTAGAGGCTGGTGCACCCCCCTCCCCCCGAGCCGCTCCCGCAATCGTCCTCAGGGGCAAATCTGGCCGCTTCCGCACTGTCCCCTCCTCTCGGCCTCTCTCCCCTACCGCCGCCGTTAGGCGTCGTCGGGCAAAGCCCGGCTGGCGTAGGTGGCGGCGGGGAGCTTCTTCCCCTCGGCATGGTCAGCGGCTGGCGAGGGACAGCGCGGGGGCGTCGGGTGGCTGCGGGCCCGGCGGCGTGGCGCTGGGAGTGCGGGGCAGCGGCATGACGGCGCCCTGGGGCCTGGACGGTGCGCGGCGGCTGCGGTGTGTCCTCCCCATCAGGTGGCGGCGCGTGGGGCTGCACGGGCCAGATCCGGTGCCGGTGGCTCGTCTTTCGGCGGGGGCTGTGGGCGGCATCGACCATGGCTGGCTTCTCCCTGATGTAGGTAGGGGCCGCGGTGTGGTGGCGGCGGTGGTGGGGTGGACTGGGGCGGAGGCGGGCAACGTTTGGCATTGTCGGCGGTCTACCTGGTGCCACGGCTGCGCATGGCTTGGGTCACGGTCGGTTGTTTCCTCTTCACTGTTGGGTGGGGGTAGCAGCGGCGTGGTGGCGGTGCGTGCCCGACGGCTCCAACGCTTGGAGCTCGCCGGGCGGCGCGGGTTGGGCAGTGGCCCGGTGTGGCTGCTGCTGCTCCGGCCGTGGGTGGCTCCACGGCAGCTTTGCAGGTCGGCTGCGGCGGCGGCTGGCTTGTGCTGGCGTCAGACTCGTTCGTAGGCGGCTTGTGTCGGCCTTCGCTATCTCTTCTCATTGTTCGGGCGCTACTTTCGTTGAAGGGTTGGCCTTCTCCCAGCTGCGGTCCATCTCTCGTCTCGCGCCCGGTGCTGCAGGACCGAGCTCGTCTCGTGCCCGGCTGCAGGACCGAGCTCGTCTTGCGCCCGGTGCTGCAGGACGGGTAGACGGAGGCTAGTTTTGGCCGGCCTATAGGGTCTCGACGCCGGGGGCCGCCCAGGGGTGCGAAAGGCGGGGCCTTTCCGCTCGTCTCTTTGGTTGGGGTAGCGGCGGGTCTCGGGTGAGGTGGTGTCAAGGTTTTGGATGCCGGGGCGGCGGCCCTGGTGGTGGTAGCGCGGTGCTCATGGGCACAACCCGTGGCTTGGTGTTGCCCGGTGGCCATGGCCGTGTTGTGGTGGCTGGGTTGTGGCGTTCGGTGGTGGTGAGTGTTGGCCAGGGTGAAAACCTGTTCTATCTTTGAACCGACCGGCGGCGGCGAAGCTTGTTCCCTTCTTGAAGGCGTCGTACCGGCTCTCATTGCCCTCGTGTTGCTCCAGGGGAAACTTTGATCCTCGGATTGGGCGGTGGCGGCGCTCCGGTGTCATAACCTTCTTGAAGTCGTCGCCTTTGAGCCCACGGTTCGTCGTACACGGCTTCATCTCTTTGCAGTGGCGTATTCATGGTTGAAGCCTCTGGTTGCTCTTGTAGTGCTAGGGGTGGTGTGGCTGCGCTCAACGTGTATGTATCATGTCTTGGGTGTGTACGTGTCTTGTGGTGGCGTGCGTTTGTACCGGGTTGTTGATCGTTGCTTTATATATAAAGCGAGGTGAAAGCCTTTTTGGGTAAATGCATGGACATTGTTAATAAAATTTCAGATAACATGTACTAGTAAATATGTGTTGTTTGGGCTTTTGCTTCTGCTTTTACAGCTTTTCCACTTTGGCCAAAAAGCCATAAAAGATCCTAAATAGGTGCTTTTGGAGCTTTTATGGTTTTTGGAGCTCAAATAGGTTATATTGATTCATCAAAAGCCAAAAAAGCTCCAAAAGTACCTATTTCTTTACGGAGGGAGTACTATATATAGCACGGTTAAATTGACTAGTAAAGTGATCACTAAACACTATTATATTTCTTTATAATTTACTAGTCAACTCGCTCGTTAAAAAACTCCAAAAAAGCTCCAAAAGATCACTAAACGCTCTTATATTTCTTTATAATTTACTAGTCAATTTTACTGGTTGAAGAAACTTGTGGGTTAGGATAGTAAGGACATGGTTACATATATGTGCAAGAGTCTTTTACCATCAGGTGGAAACTGCGGGTTGGGACGTGGTCACTTTCTTAATGAGCGAGTTCGATCGTGGTTCGAATGGCCGGGGCGTAGAAGAAGTTAATATATACACAACGACTCCAACGAGTCAAATTTAACTAATGAACACATACAAAGGTCTTGTGATCAAGATACAAGTAATAACAGAATCGAAATATACCTTAGACAGGTAAGATTTAACAAATGGCTAAAGAAAACAAGTGGCGTCCATATCACTGCCCATACCACTATCTGAGGGATAACCATAGCTAACGTTGTCATACAGATTATCTGTTGAAGGAAAATAATTAGTAAAAATCCAATCCTCGTCCCCAACCTTCTCTCATTGCCGACACCATGGGCAGCCAATCCTCGCTCCTCTGAGATGTACCCAAACATTGTCACGTTCATCGGTCTTAAGACTGGTAGCAATGAAGTTCATCTGTCTTAGGACCGGTACCAGTCATCGCATGCGACACTAACTCTTAAGGACTGTAATGTTTTCTCGGGTGCTTTTTCATTCTTCATGCATTCCCCTGTATGGAGTTATATTTATTTTTCACCTTTTGTTGAAGTCTCCCGTTAATATATCTTGCAGGAACAACAAGAAAAGCAACTTGAGCTAATCCTTGCAATTGGGGAAGCAAGTAGGATATTAGATGACAAGCAGGACTTAGGCCAGGAAACTGCTATATCTTCCAGTTCAGCTCCAGATTATGCAAATATAAGGGACCCGAATATCCATGGAACATCAGATTTTTAGGCACGGCAGATCAAATGTTTTTTTGGCAATTTACGTTGGCGCAAGGATGGCAACTAAACTTACCACCCTCGGCAAACATAATTTGCCATGAAAAACGTTTGATTTGCTATGCCTAAAAATCTGACGTCAGTTTTTTTTAGCATTTCAAAATATAAAAGCTGAAACACTTGCAGGCGGCAATAAAAACCCTGATTTCATTTGCCGAAATAGAAGCTATAGAAGCGTCATAAGCCTCTGCATTAAGGTTTTGTACCATCCAAATAGCGAAGAGGAATAGATGATTAAAGTGGTTCCCTGACGAATAAAATCACTGCTTTGAACAGTAAGCTGCCAGCAATATTTTGATATGCTCTTTGTAAACACAGGAGACGCAGAATAAATACACCATAACGTGTGATATGTGCAGAGCAAAGCTGTTGTTTTTACAAGATCCCACCTCATGTCTGGTCAGTAAGAAGATAATCGCTGCTTTAAACATGAAGATGTGGCTAATATTTTTTATACCCTATATTTGTAAAATACAGGAGGTCTAGAATAATTAACTGCAATATATATGTCTGTTCAAGCATGAACGCGGCTGGTGTCCAATAAGCCGCAAGCACGCTGAGAAGTTAAAATATGGAACCGGCTGGCAGTGGCTGGGCAAGTAAAATTATCTACTGAGCATTACCCATCTAGCTAGGACTGTCCAGTCTTCAACTCATCCTGTGATTGTGTAATGATTTGTGTTACACCAGGTTTTGGCTTGCACAAAACATCTTTAAGATGGCCTCAAATGAAAAGGTGCCCAACATGAAAGTTACATATCCCGTTGAATCAAACAGTTTTTTTCCGTCATCTTCATCAGAGGTTGTATGCGACCCCCAGGCCAAATAAGTGCGCTGCATAGGAGGTGCTTGAAGATGGTTGGACTGTCTGGCACATTTGTGGAAACAAGTTGGAGATGGTTGGACTGTCCAACCCATTTGTGCAAACAAGTCCAAGAAGGGAGGTCCTGTAAGCAAAATTTCTTTAAGTGCGGAATGTCTGCAATACAAATGATTCAACAAAACATACGAGAGATTTTCTATTCATGATCCGAGTGTACCTTGTTCCATCGTGAAACCTTTCGAAGTTGAGTCCGTCGTCGTCGAACGTTCTTCTTTTCTCTGCCACTTTACTTCACAAGTTCCTATGATGGACGAAGAACAAACCTTTCGGTGTATACGTGTCTGTAATATAATGCGTGTCGTCTATTACGGCACGCCTGTGACAAGAACCACTGCTCTCAAAAGAGTACCGTAAATGGACGCGGTGTTTTTGCACACGAGCACACATGTGCTCGCTATCAGGGCGGCTTGTTCACTTCTTGAGATGCGGCGCATTTAATGGCGCAGCGATATACGAGAGACCAGATAATGATGGGAAAGAGTACCCCGTCGGAGTTGATCCGTGGCTCGGGACGCCCGCCGCCATCCTGATCCGTGGAACAGGAAAAACAGTTTCCGTCTGCCGTCGGAGCAGCGCGTGGATTGGCTGCTATTCGGCTGCATTCGATCCATTCCCCGCCCCCGCCACAAGCGAGGTCGCCGTGCCAAGGATCCCTGCCGGCGTGCGAAGGAGCATCCCGAGATCTAGCTCATGGAGTTCCTGATGCAACCAGAGGAAAGGTATGCGCCAAACCTATCGATTTTGTTGACGTATTCACTGATTAGATCGGCGCTTCATTGCCAGCGGAATTCGTAATGCAGCCTGTCAGTAGGATTTTTTTTTGTTGATCTGCTATTCGTCGGTCCTCGATCCTTCTTCATTTTTTGTCTGATTGTTTCCTGTCTGCACCAGACCCACTTGAAAGGAGGAGGCGGATGAAAGTGCAGCGCCAATGGATCTGCCGGCTTTCGGGACGGATACTTGTATACAGCCATGATATTCTTCGTTACAGTAGAGGTGTGAGTACACTGATTTGTACAAATTAGTCATGAAATGGTGAGCATCAGCCCATCAGCGACTTACAAGTGTGGATTACGGGTTAGTGAAGCGTTGGAAAGAAGTAGTTGGGCAATTTGTGCAGCTATGCCTTGTTCTAATTTCACTGTATGTTAGCAGAACATAATTTCTGTGCAGTACATAAAAAATGTTTAATTGTTTGCACTGGTAATTTGCAGGCCAAGCCGGGAGTGGAGAACACACGTTCATGTCGTTCGGAGGGCCCTGCTCTGATTTGGTTGCTAAGATCAGAGGACAATGGCTGGTACATCACAGTACATAGAGAGAGCCAGTTTATCCTGCTATACTATCTGGGGATGGCATTGGCTTCTTTTTGAAATTATGTGATGTTAGTTTCTTCTTCTTCTGGAAAAATCATTTTGTTAGACATTACTAGACAATTGCCCGTGCGTTGCAACGGGAATATGACAATTTTTTAGAATATATAGATTGTCTATTATTATATTGATGCGCTAAAATTTAGCAAGTTTTTGTATGCAATCGCCATGATTTACCTGCCATTTTATTGTTAAGCACTTACTTGGTAAGAATTTAATTACTTATCAAATAAAATGTGTTTTTTGATAAGTTAATAAAACACGAGACAATTGATTCTATTTTAGGGAGAATGTATGAGAGAAAAATCAGAGATGAGAGAAAATAATCAAAGAGAAGCAAAGAGCGAGACATACATAAGAAGACTGTTATATATTCCAAACGTTCGGATTATAGGTATAGATCCGAACAATCCCACAGGGGTGTGATTGCATGCAAGCTCGCTAACAAAATAGCATGTAAGATGCGTTAAATGCTTTTTCATTAGGAAGGAATTCAGCCTCGTAAATAAGTGCATGCACATAAAAACAAAATTGATGATGTCACAAAAGATTCCACTAAAACTTAAAATTCAAAATGTTTTATAGCTCAAACCGTCGTTCGGATTAAAAAACAGTTTTCACATAAAAAATCGTCTCGACAAGACCTACGAAACTAGATCCCATGTCGATATGTTTCGACGACTTTTTTCGAATAAAAAGTTACCACACCTAGGGTATACAAGTTATCACGTCTGTGCTATATAAGTTACCACGATGTTTGCATAGGTAAATTCCAGGCATAAAAATGATTTCTTTCTACTTTCTCCCACGTGCAAATGCACTAAGAGTGCAGAAAAACTAATGTCATCGTATATTCTCTTTATTTTGAAATTTCAGAATATTTTGTAGTTCAAACCGTCTGTTCGATCAAAAATTTGTTTTCACAAAAAAATCCGCCGTGGTGAGACCTTCAAAACTAGATACCATGTTGGCATATTTCGAATACTTTTTTTTGGGTCAAAAGTTATCATGCCTGGGCTAAATAAGTTATCAACTCTTTATACAAATATTACCATGTTATTTACATAGATCCCATCGGAGTATGTTTTAGACAAGTTTTTTTATGAGTCAAAGTTATCGTGGTGTTTGTATCTAAGTTATCAGGACCGGAAGTCTATATTATCATGCTATTTACACAAAAGGTTATCAAAGTATATTTTCAACAACTTTTTTTACGGATCAAAGTTATCGTGGTGTTTTTACCTAAGTTATCGGGTCCGGGCAGCCTATATTATCATGTTATTTATACAAATGTTATTGGAGTATGTTTGCAAACAACTTTTTTTACATGAGTCAAAGTTATTGCGATGTTTGTACTTAAGTTATCATGTCTGAAAGTGTATATTAACATGTTATTCACACGAGAAGTTATCAATGGTATGTTTTTTCAACAATTTTTTTACATGAGTTAAAGTATCGTGATGTTTGTACTTAAGTTATCATGTCCGGAAGTGTATATTAACACATTATTTACACGAGAAGTTATCAGTGGTATGTTTTCAAGAATTTTTTTTCATGGGTCAAAGTTATCGTGGTGTCTGTATCCAAGTTATCAGGACCAGAAGCCTATATTATTATACTATTTACAAAAAAAAGGTTATTAGTGTATGTTTTCACCAACTTTTTTTCACGGGTCAAAGTTATCGTGGTGTTTGTACCTAAGTTATCAGGTTCGGGAGCTTATATTACCATGTTATTTACACAGATGTTACCGGATTATGTTTTCAACAACTTTTTTCCACGGGTCAAAATTATCGCGGTGTTGATACCTAAGTTATCAAGTTCGGGAATGTATATTATCGTGCTATTTACAAAAAATTTATCAGTGGTATGTTTTCAATAATTTTGATCCACGGATCAAAGTTATCGTGGTATTTGTACCTAAGTTATTAAGTCCAGAAGCCCGATGACATGCATTGGTTGCGTGCTCCTGGTCTTGAGATGAAGATAAACATGCTACCATAATGGGAGCAAGGATTGCGTGCTCCCATCTCAATCCTCTTAATTTTCCATAAGAATTTAGGTATAAAATTAAAGGGTAAAACAACAAAAGTAATTTAGGTGAGCTGGTTGATGGGCCTCAACTTAGTTACAAGAGACTCAGGTATGAGTCCAAAGACACCCCACACACAAACATCAAATTTATTTCTAGTTTTTTTGCTGTAATGCAAAGGAGCGGTCGTATGATAAAGGAAAATGTAACTTACGTTGGTTATCGGGAGGAGCCTGCACGCAGCAGGTGCAAGGATCGAATCCCATAGCTCTACCTTTTTTCGCGAAAAATGAGCGGGCGACACAAGGTGAAAACGTTTGGAAAATACAATTTCTGTACATAAAAAAAGTTAGATGAAAGAGAGGTGAAATGAAAACCTCATGTTCTTTTTAAGGGATTGCCTGGAACTCAGCTGACTGAGACATAGTTATGTCTCAGTCACCTGATGTCACCTGACGTCACCCTGCATACCAAGGTCCAATTCGTTTCCCTGTCCAGCCTGCTTGTCTTTTTTATTTTTTTTATTTTTTTGGGCTGGCCTTGTCTTCCCTTTCACTTGTCCTTCCTGTCAATTTACTCGTGCTGCACAACGTCAAGGCAAATGTGCTGGCCACAAGCCGACGAGTTTCATGCACGATCAACAAACACATGAACATTTGCATGTGTGTGTCACTAACAAAAAATAGGAAACATTTAATAATTAAAGCTCTGAGATCACAAATTAAAATAGTTTTGCTTAATATTTTTGTTCACTAAGCCAAGGCCTTTATAGTTGATTTTTCATTCAAGGCTAAAAAAAATATCGTAAATAAATTTTAAAATGGAAACAAAGAGTAAACCAAAATAAAATGATATAAGATGAAAAGCTAAGACATTGGAGTGATATTTTTTTGGAAACATTATGTATGACCGACGAAGATACAACTATAAGCGTTCAACAGTGCGAAACTGGGATCAAGTGTGTGTGTGTCTATATATATATGTATATATATATGTGTGTGTGTGTGTACACACACATATATATATATATATAGGAAAAAAACAATGCAGTGTGCACCTTGGAGTGTTATTCAAGAACATTATGTATTTTCATGTGGGAAATGCCAGAGTTGGGTCGTGCGTTCCAAAAAATAACACAAAAAATTAGCCAAAATGAAAAAATTGCTTGTATGTACCCACCGTGAGGGGAAATGATAGAAAACCCATCTATGTGATGCTAAAAAAACATCCAACCGCCAACCCTGGTTGGGGTCACATTATATGGCTTGCAGTTGCGCTTGTGTGTGTTGAGTTGCGATTGCACTCGGGATGGGGCGGTTGCAACTACAACAATAAACCCTATCAAAAATGGAACCGATTTCATCGGCACCGACAACCCCCTCCCCGACGCCCGGTTGCGCTTGGGTGTGTTGAGTTGCGAACGCGCTCGGGTTGGAGTGGTTGCAACTACAACAACAAAAAACCTAACATAATAAAAAAATAAAAAGGAACCGATTTCATCAGCGCCGACAGCCCTCCGCCGACCCCGGTTGCGAGTCCAAGGTCGACTTGCAAGTGGCATCGAGTAAACACCGCCCCGAGTTGCGAGTCGATGGTCGAGTTGCAACTGGGGCATTCAGGCCCCTCGCAGTTGCGAGTCGATGGTGGACTTGCAATTGGGGCAATCATGGCAAAAAAGAAGAAAAAACAAACTAGTTGC
>NC_057812.1:315634770-315635528 GCF_018294505.1 Triticum aestivum
GGCATTCCCTCGATCCGATCTGGATCGGGGAGGAGGGGGGAAGCGAGTGGGGGGCGATTGGGGAGTGGGCGGTTAGGGTTACAGGGGGAGTGGGGAGTTATGGGGAGAGGGAGTGGTTGGGCCGGCCTGGTGGGGTGGCCGGCTGGGCCGGTTGGGTTGGCCCAGTTGGGCCACGGCCCAGGGGGGTTTCTCTTTTTTTCTGTTTTGTTTTTATCTATTTGCATTTCTGTTTTTAAACATTTTAAATTATTTATACATTTTATAAAAATGTGTTTGCTGCACCATAATTACCTTTGTAATATTTGGCAACCACCGAACATTTTTGTTTCAATTTTTGAAAACTTTTATTGCCGACATTAATTTTAAATTTGAATTTGACGTGGTTTGAACTAACGGACGTTTAGCAACAGTAATCGGGATGACATGGCATGATTAGCGTGGGATTACTGTAGCAAGATTATCCAGGCGTTACACATTCAGGCCCCTCGCAGTTGCGAGTCGATGGTGGACTTGCAATTGGGGCAATCATGGAAAAAAAGAAAAAAAAACAAACTAGTTGCGAGTCGATGGTCTAGTTGCAAGTGGCACCAAGTAAACACCCCCCCCCCCGAGTTGTGGGTCTGGGGTCGAGTTGCAACTAGGGCATTCGGTCCGTCATAGTTGCGAGTCGATGGTGGACTTGCAACTGGGGCAATTATGATAACAAATAGACCAGTTGCGAGTCCAAGGTCGAGTTGCAAGTGGCATCGAGTAAACAC
>NC_057812.1:315635538-315644211 GCF_018294505.1 Triticum aestivum
TGCGAGTCGATGGTCGAGTTGCAATTGAGGCATTCGGGCCCTCGCAGTTGCGAGTCGATGCTAGAGTTGCAATTAGGGCAACCATGGCAAACAAGAAGACAAAAAATTGACCAGTTGTGAGTCGATGGTCTAGTTGCAAGTGGCATCAAGTAAACACCCCCCTGAAGTTGCGGGTCGGGGGTCGAGTTCCAACGGGGGCATTCGGTCCCTCACAGTTGCGAGTCGATGGTAGACTTGCAACTGGGGCAATTATGGCAAAAAAGAAAGACAACAAAACAGACCACTTGCGAGTTCATGGTCGAGTTGCAAAGTGGCACCGAGTAAACACCCCCCAGTTGCAAGTCGATGATCGAGTCGCAACTGGGGCATGCGGGGCCCACAGTTCCTTGTGTTTCATCGGTGAAACCAAAAAGTTGCTTGTATTTACAAGGAAAGTAATTGTGAACAAACAAAAACAACAAACAACAACAGTAACAACAACAACACACAACAAAAACAGACCAGTTGCAAGTCCAAGGTCGAGTTGCGAAGTGGCATTGAGTAAACACCCCCCCTGAGTTGCGAGTCGATGGTCGAGTTGCAACTGGGGCATTTGGGGCCTTGCAGCTGCGAGTTGATGGTGGACTTGCAATTGGGGCAATTATGGCAAAACAGAAAGACAAAAAATGACTAGTTGTGAGTCCAAGGTCGAGTTGCAAGTGGCATCGAGCACACCCCCCTTGAGTTGCGAGTCAATGGTCGAGTTGCAAGTGTTGTGTGGGCCCTACAGTTGCGAATCGATGATGGACTTGCAACTGAGGCAATATGGCAGTAAAAGAAAAGACAAAAAATCATACCAGTTGCGAGTCCAAGGTCGAGTTGTAAGTGGCACCGAGTAGACACCCCAATTGCAAGTCGATGGTCGAGTTGCAAATAGGGCATGCGGGGCCCACTGGTCCTTGTATTTCGTCGGTGAAACCAAAAAATTGCTTGTATTTACAAGGAAAGTAATTGTGAACAACAAAGAACAAACAACAACAACAACAACTCGATGGTCGAGTTGCGAAGTGGAGCATTTGGGGCCTTGCGGCTGTGAGTTGATGGTGGACTTGCAATTGGGGCAATTATGGCAAAAAAGAAAGACAAAAAACAGACCAGTTGCAAGTCCAAGGTCGAGTTGCAAGTGGCATCGAGTAAACACCCCCCCGAGTTGCGAGTCAATGGTCGAGTTGCAAGTGTCGTGTGGGCCCTACAGTTGCGAATCGATGATGGACTTGCAACTGGGGCAATTATGGCAATAAAAGAAAAGACAAAAAATCATACCAGTTGCGAGTCCAAGGTCGAATTGTAAGTGGCACCGAGTAGACACCCTAATTGCAAGTCGATGGGCGAGTTGCAACTAGGGCATGCGGGGCCCACTGGTCCTTGTATTTTGTTGGTGAAACCAAAAAATTGCTTGTATTTACAAGGAAAGTAATTGTGAACACATAACGGTCGAGTTGTAAGTGGCACCGAGTAGACACCCCAATTGCAAGTCGATGGGCGAGTTGCAACTAGGGAATGCGGGGCCCACTGGTCCTTGTATTTTGTTGGTGAAACCAAAAAATTGCTTGTATTTACAAGGAAAGTAATTGTGAACACACAACAAAAACAGACCAGTTGCCAGTCCAAGGTCGAGTTGCGAAGTGGCATTGAGTAAACACCCCATGAGTTGCGAGTCGATGGTCGAGTTGCAACTGGGGCATTCGGGGCCTCGTAGTTGCGAGTTGACGGTGGACTTGCAATTGGGGCAATTATGGCAAAAAAGAAGACAAAAAAACAGACCAGTTGTGAGTCCAAGGTCGAGTTGCAAGTGGCATCGAGTAAACATCCCCTCGAGTTGTGAGTCGATGGTCGAGCTGCAATTGGGGCATTCGGGCCCTCACAGTTACGAGTCGATGGGTGGACTTGCAACTGGGGCAATTATGGCAAAAAAGAAAAGCCAAAAAAATAGACCAGCTGCGAGTCGATGGTCGAGTTGGAAGTGGCATCAAGTAAAACACCCCCTCCCCCCGAGTTGCGAGTCGATGGTTGAGTTGCAACTGGGGCATTTGGGCCCTCACAGTTGCGAGTTGACGGTGGACTTGCAACTGGGACAATTACGAGACAAAAGCAACATACAAGTTTCGAATCCACGTTCAAGTTGCAAGTGGCATCGAGCAAACACCAGCCAATTGCGAGTAGATGGTCATGTTACAAGTGGCATGCGGGACCCACAGTTGCTTGTATTTCATTGGGGAAACCAAAGTTTCTTGTATTTACAAGGAAGTAATTGTGAACAAAAAAATGGAACCGATTTCATCGGCGCCGACATCCCTCCGCCCCGACCGCGGGTTGCACTTGGGTGTGTTGAGTTGTGATTGCACTTAGGTTGGGCCGGTTGCAACTACAATAAAAAACTAACAAAAAATGGAAACCTATTGTATTGGCGCCGACAGCCCTCCCCCGACCCACCAGTTGCGGTCGCCTTATATATGTCTTGCGGTTGGGCTTAGTAGATGCGATTGTGCTCGGGATGGGCGCTTGCAACTACAACAAAAAAACTAACAAAAAATGGAACTAATTTCATTGGCGCCGACAAACCCTCCACCCCGATGTCTGGTTGCACTTGGGTGTGCTAAGTTGTGATTGCGCTCTGCTTAGGGCGGTTGCAACTAAAAGAAAAAAACTAAAAAAATGGAACCGATTTCATCGGCGACGACAAAAGCCCTCCGCCCCGACCCCGGTTGCATTCGCCTTATATGTCATGTGGTTGCTGAGTTATAGTTGCACTCGTGTAGGGCGGTTGCAACTACAACAAAAAAGTTCTACCAAAAAATGGAACCGATTTCATCAACGCCCACAAACCTCCGCCCCGATGCCCTGTTGTGGTCACATTATATGGCTTATAGTTGCGCTTGGGTGTGTTGAGTTGCAATTGCGCTCAGGGTGGGATGGTTGCAGCTGCAAAAAATACGTAACAAAAAAAGGAATCCGATTTCATCGGCGCCGACAACTCCTCCCGTCTCGGCCCCCGGTTCCGGTCACATTATATGTCCTGCAGTTGCGCTTGGGTGTGTTGTGTTGCGATTATGCTCGGACTGGGTCGGTTGCAAGAACAACAAAAACCCCTAAACAAAAAACAAAAAAGATTTCATCGACACCAACAAAAGATTGGAGGACCAACAGAACGGCCGGATTCTTACTTCGAAAAATGCCGCTTTGCACACAAAAGCATAGCAAACAGACTTGCTGAAATCTAGCTCATCAATATCAGATTTTGTGGCAAGTAAACATACACTTTTCAATTTAATTTCAGAAGTAACAGTAGATGTTTTATTATTAGGTTTCATTTGTTTCTCAAATTCTTTTGCCACAATCTGATTTTCACTCTTATTTTTCTCATGTTTTGCTTTATTAGCTCTATTAATATCATCTTTCAAAATGGATTCAAGAGCCATAGGAAGCAAAGTAATATGGCTATCCTTATGAACAAGAGTATACTGATTATTTCTACCATGGTGTACAGAATTTTTATCAAATTACCGTGGTCTACCAAGTAATAAGGAACATGCTTGCATGGGTACCACATCACAATTAACATAATCAACATATGTAGAGATACTAAAATGCACACGAACAATACGTGTTACCTTAACCTTGCTGCTGTTGTTGAACCATTTGTAACATCCCAAATTTTCAATTTGGAATGTTATACACTAGATCATCATTGCATATCATATTTATTGCATTTTGGTTGATCCTAGAAATTTTTCACAACTCAAGGACCCTCGGAGAGAGTTGGGGATTTCGTTATTTTCATAATTGAGTTGTCTCAAATTTTGAAAATAGGATCATCATAAGGTGCTAGTGCTTCTGAAAGACTATGTCTCGGTCACCCGTTTCTCAAACACCGTGTAGTGCGAGAAACCAAACGTAGGCGATCGAGTCTTGTGGGGAAAAGTGCCCAAACCTCTGCAGAGTGTATAAACTAATCATGGTTAGCCGTGTCCCCGGTTATGGACATCTTGAGTATCTAGTACCTGGATTATCATGTGAATCTCAACATGTTACTATAAAATTTAATTTGATGGGTTTGTTTAATGATGTTACTTAATTGGGATTGAGGATGCTGTCAACCATTCTCAATGTTCAACAACCACCATAATAGTTAAATAAAATTTATTCCTTTGCAGTAGGGAAAAATTGGCTTTACGCAAAACTGTAACCATAGAGCTTTTCCACTAGCCAAATATGCATGTAGAATAGCTGTGTCTTTCCATTATTCTCTATGTGTTGCCTTGCCAGCATATTCCATGTGCTGACCCGTTTTCGGGCTGCAACGTTAATGTTGCAGACTTTTCAGATGACGATTAAGGAGTTTTAGGCCATGGTTCTATACTCAGTGATGTCGTTGGAGTTGATGGACTCACTTATCTTCCAAGCTTTCCGCTGTTATCGTTATTAGATGGCCTTAAGCCATATTATTGTAATAAGTTCTCTATTGAGACACTTGATGTAATAAGTGTGTGATTGCTACTCTGTTATAAACCCTTCAAGTACTGTGTGGTGTCAGCATTACTGATCCAGGGATGACACCGGAGCACAGAGATTGGACCGTTTGAGGTCTGGTCGCTACAAGATGATATCACAGCACACGCTGACTGTAGGACACGACCACTAAGCTAAAGACCTAGATCACTACTCACTCTCTTCTCTTCTGACCTCTCATATTTTCTACTCTTTAGGATGGCGGATGCAAGGAACAAGTTCACGCAACCGGATGAAGATACACCCTTTGGACGTCACTTGAAGGAAGTCACTAGATACCTGAACATAGGAGTACCAAGCTTCACCGTAACCTACAACGCCACTTTACCTGAAGAAGAGCGCTGGATGATTCAAGTTCATGTTCTAGGAAGGGCGTTCATGCCAGTCACTGAGCCCATAGAGTTTTCTTTTGATGCATCAACTTGGAGTCTAGGAAAGAGCGTGGCAGCTCACATCGCCATGGGACGCATTGGAGAAGTCTACCGAAATGATCTCTAGGATACTATCTACCAGATTTGTGGGCACCGAGATGAGCACTGGGAGATGATCAGCACCAGAAAGGATAGATCAATTGCAGCTTTTATCCAGGAGTTAAACCAGCACATTCAACGTCAGGAGAACCATATGTGCGCCGATATGATAGACCTAAAGAAGGCAAGGACAAGAATCAAGGAACTGGAGGAAGAACTCAAGGCTACACGTGAAGATTATGAAGAGGAAATCGAAGTATTAGTGGGGAAGAATGACGATCTGATCAAGAAGATCGGAAATTTATGGGAGGCCCTACACCGGTAGAAGAAGACGAAGAACCCAAGGAGATTCGCCCGGAAGACTACATCATCAGCGATGATGACTATGTTGATGAAGATGGAGCAGATATCATGGAGTCTGCAACCGAAGAATATTTCTAGTAGACCACCTCATCAGTAGTAGTAGTCCACCATGTAAATGTTATAGTCCGAGCACTTTTGCGATAGTTAGATCGATTGTATGCCCTTGTTTGATTGAATGAAGTGAATTGTTTGCTTTTGCCTCATGTGCATATGGGTAATGTTTTCTCTTTAGACCCCCTCTATTCTTAAATCTCATCTTTTCTAAACCCTCAGATGCCTCCGAGACGTGACCCCGGATTTACCTTTCCACCGGAGCTCACCCGGTTGATCCAGCAGCAGAACACATTAATGCAGTTGCTAGTCCAGAATCAGAATAAGGGGAACAACAACAACAACCCACCACCACCACCACCACATGTTGATCACTTAGCCCGTTTTCTTAGGCTGAATCCGCCGGTGTTTTCCAGTAGCACCGAGCCGATCGTAGCAGATGATTGGCTCCGCAAGACAGCTAGAGAGTTGACCACAGCAGGATGCACTGATGCAGAGAAGGTGAAGTTTGCCGCACATCAGCTTGAAGGACCCGCAACATCATGGTGGGAGAATTTCACAGCCACTTTCCCTGTCGATACTATCACATGGGACCTGTTTCAGCAGGCTTTTCGAACTGCCCATATTTCAGCAGGAGCTATGGCCATGAAGAAGCGAGAGTTTCATAACTTGCGCCAAGGAGGACGGATAGTTGGCCAGTATGTGGAGGACTTTAGTAAATTAGCATGTTATGCCCCAGATGACGTTGCTACGGATGCATCAAAGCAGGAGAAGTTTCTGGAAGGACTGAATGATGAGTTGAGCATGCAGTTGATGGTAGCAACCTTCAACAACTACCAGGAGTTGGTAGATCGTGCTCTTATGATTGAAGGGAAGCAACAGCAAATTGAAAATCGCAAGAGAAGTATGCACAAGGAAAGTACAATTCAGGAGATCAGCAGAAGCCACGTTTTACCCCTAGACCGGGAGGACATTTTCAGCATACCCATGGAGGAGGTAGCTCGCACAATCACAATGGCCCCAAGAATGGTAATGGGAATGGAGGAAGCAACGGCCAGAACCACACCAACCCATCAACCCCAGCCAAGAAAGACCTGAGCCAAGTCACTTGTTTTAAGTGCCAGAAGACTGGACATTATGCCAATGAATGTCCTGAATCACAGAATGGAAATGGCAATGGAAGCTCTGGGAAGAAGCCGAGCCCTTTCAATAGGGGACAGGTGAACCACATTAACGTGGAGGAGGTTGAAGAGCAGCCGGATGCAGTAATCGGTAAGTTTTTGGTTAAGTCATTTACTGCACTCGTTCTTTTTGATACTGGTGCATCACATTCATACATATCAAGGGGATTTGTGGATAAGTATAAACTGCCAACCCAAGCCCTTAGGTCACCCATGTTAGTAACCTCAGCTAGAGCAAAATATATGGCTAGTCTATGGTGTGATCGGTTACCATTAAGGATTGGTAACTATATTTTTCCCACGGACCTAATAGTATTGGAATCCCAAGGATTGGATGTGATATTAGGCATGGATTTTATTACAGGATTTCCCAGAACACGTTCAGGCTATGACTCGATATGGGTTGTAGTCGATCGTTTGACAAAAGTAGCTCATTTCATTCCAATGAAGACTACCTATACCAGTGCAAAGTTGGCAAAGATATACATGACCAGGATCATATGTCTGCATGGAGTTCCAAGGAGCATTGTATCAGATAGAGGAACCCAGTTTACTTCAAAGTTCTGGAATCAGTTGCATGCGACTTTGGGAACCAGACTAGAGTTTAGCACATCTTTCCACCCGCAGACAGATGGACAGACTGGGAGAGTCAACCAGATCTTGGAGGATATGCTAAGAGCTTGTGCGCTAGATTACAGATCTAGTTGGGACGAGAATTTGCTGTATGCAGAATTCTCTTACAACAACAGCTATCAATCCAGTTTGAAGATGGCCCCTTTCGAAGCCTTGTACGGAAGGAGGTGCAGGACACCGTTGTCGTGGGACGAAGTTGGAGACCGCCAGTTTTTTGGACCTGATTTGATTAAGGAGTCTGAACATAAGGTGAAGTTGATTCGCGATAGGCTCAAGGTAGCCCAGTCTAGGCAGAAGAGCTACGCAGATTCTAAACGCAAGGAGACAGTTTACGAAGTCGGAGGCCGAGTTTATCTTCGAGTATCTCCACTACGAGGAATTAAGCGTTTTGGAGTTAAGGGAAAGTTAGCGCCACGTTTTGTAGGACCATATCGAGTTTTGGAACGTATGGGAGAAGTGGCCTACAAGTTGGAATTGCCCGAAGGATTGTCAGGAGTTCATGATATATTCCACATTTCTCAGTTGAAGAGGTGCCATGCGGAGATGGCTGATATACCACTAAGAGATACAGTGCCATTGGAAGCGATTCAGTTGGACAGTGATTTGACCTACGAGGAGAAACCCGTCAAGATTCTTGAGTATGCCAGCCGAGTAACCCGCAGCAAGGTTATCAAGTTTTGCAAAGTTCAGTGGAGCCACCACATGAAGGATGAAGCCACCTGGGAGCGAGAGGAAGATTTGCTGAAGGACCACCCTCACCTATTTTCTAGCCAACCCGAATCTCGAGGGCGAGATTCATCTTAAGGGGGGTAGGTTTGTAACATCCCAAATTTTCAACTTGGAATGTTATACACTAGATCATCATTTCATATCATATTTATTGCATTTTGGTTGATCCTAGAAATTTTTCGCAACTCAAGCACCCTCGGAGAGAGTTGGGGATTTCGTTATTTTCATAATTGAGTTGTCTCAAATTTTGAAAATAGGATCATTTGATTTTATTTATTTTATCTTCAATAATTTCTATTACAAAAATATGAGAGAGGGGGAATAAAATGACTTTCCCAAAATATAGAAATATTGAGGGTTTAATAAAAAAATCAAATAAGATTTTATCCCGGAATTTTTCGCTATTTTATTTGAATTTAGGAAAAATGCACGTTTTTCAAAATTGCATTTAGGCCCCAAATAAATGCTCACTTTGTCCGTCTTGATTTTAGAAGTCGGGGAAAATTTATTTCGGGATTTTTGGAGTCCGTTTAGTATTTCTTTTATTTGTTTTTCTGCGTGTTATTATTTAAAAAAAACGCGAACCGACTCCGGGCCGTACCCGAGCGGGACTCCACCCGGGGCAGCCCTTATAAGCCGCCGCCCGGGGCCCGAGCCAGCCCAGCCCGAGCCGCTCCAAACCCTAGCGCCCGATCCGC
>NC_057812.1:315644640-315661084 GCF_018294505.1 Triticum aestivum
CGCCTCGCCACGCTGTCGCCGCCCCGCTCGCTCGCCGGAGCCGCCCCGCCGCCTCGCCGGACCCGCTGCCCGAGGTAGCCGCCGTCGCCGGTGGTTTTCTTTAGAAAACCACCCGTTTTTTTAAAGCCGCGGTTTTTTTAGATTCGTTTTTTTATCAGATCGGTTTTATTTCGGTTTATTCTATTTAGCGAGCGTTCGCTCAATTCGTACGTTTTAACGAACGTGTTCATCATTTAGATCCAGTTAATGAACGTTCATTCGTTAAACTGTTCGTCGTTTTTCTTTTTCTCGGATTAAATCCGTGTTTTTTCTGATCGCGATTTCTGATTCAATTTTTGTTTTAGTTTATCTTTTCACTCGTTTATCGGAATCAGGCGATTCAAGCGCCTGGAGTTTCGTCTCGAAACCCTCTTTCCGTTTAACCAACTTAAACAAGTTTTTGCTTCTGTAAAAATTGCCTTAGATCCAGAATAGTAAATGAAGCCTATTTCTTTTACCGTTTGTTTTTCGTTGCTTCGTTCGATTTGATTCTTTTTGCCAATCGGAGTTCTTAAGTTGAACCTTCTGGTTAGATCTCTTATTTGAGTTTTACCTGTGCATTAGTTGAGTACTTATTGTATGCTTGTTTGTTTGCGATAGAGTACCCGGAGTGCGCCGCTTGTTACTTCGAATCGCTAGGTTTCCCGGATCATTAGCAAGGCAAGTAACACTTTGATCATACCTTCTACTACCTAGTTCTATTGCATTAGATCAACCCTTACACATTGCATGATTAGGATCTAATTAAATTGTGGGTTTGGGAAGTAGTTGAGGTAGTACCTATTACCTGTTTATTATCAAACCTTTGGGAGTTACTCTATGTTTGCTTATTATTGCTATGCTATGCTAGTAGACGTGGATTGGGTGAGTGTATCCATGATAGATGTGAGCTTTGTTAATTAATGGTTTATTTAAGGTGGCAACCTAAACACATATCTAGGTGGATTGAGGTATCTGGGTATTCCAGGATTGCCTGTTTTCTTTTGGACCGCCACCCAGGCTCAAAGGGATCATGAGATTTTTCATGCTAGAAACTTCCGTGTGGAGCCACAAGCTATTATGGGCTATAGCATAGTTGACTAAGTCATGCGAACTCTTACAGTGGTAGACTAACAAATGTAGGGGATGTAGGTGGTACGATCTACCCATTGTAAGGTGCTAGCGCTTCTGAAAGACTATGTCTCGGCCATCCGTTTCTCAAACACCGTGTAGTGCGAGAAACCAAACGTAGGCGATCGAGTCTTGTGGGGAAAAGTGCGCAAACCTCTGCAGAGTGTATAAACTAATCATGGTTAGCTGTGTCCCCGGTTATGGACATCTTGAGTATCTAGTACCTGGATTATCATGTGAATCTCAACATGTTACTATAAAATTTAATTTGATGGGTTTGTTTAATGATGTTACTTAATTGGGATTGAGGATGCTGTCAACCATTCTCAATGTTCAACAACCACCATAATAGTTAAATAAAATTTATTCCTTTGCAGTAGGGAAAAATTGGCTTTACGCAAAACTGTAACCATAGAGCTTTTCCACTAGCCAAATATGCATGTAGAATAGCTGTGTCTTTCCATTATTCTCTATGTGTTACCTTGCCAGCATATTCCATGTGCTGACCCGTTTTCGGGCTGCAACGTTAATGTTGCAGACTTTTCAGACGACGATTAAGGAGTTTTAGGCCGTGGTTCTATACTCAGTGATGCCATTGGAGTTGATGGACTCACTTATCTTCCAAGCTTTCCGCTGTTATCATTATTAGATGGCCTTAAGCCATATTATTGTAATAAGTTCTCTATTGAGACACTCGATGTAATAAGTGTGTGATTGCTACTCTGTTATAAACCCTTCAAGTACTGTGTGGTGTCAGCATTACTGATCCAGGGATGACACCGGAGCACAGAGATTGGACCGTTTGAGGTCTGGTCGCTACACCATTGGATGTAGTAAGGATGTGGATGTGGTCTTGTGGTGAGAGATAGCTTCTCCATCATCTCCATGGTAGCCAAGTTGTTGCAGCTCCCTCCATCTATGATGACGCAAACAGAACGTTCCTTCACAACTCCCTTTGTATGGAACAAATTATGGATCTGATTTTGCTCAGCTTGTGTGATCTGCACACTCAAAACACGTTGAGCAACTAAACATTCATACCTATCAGCATCTTCAGGAGCCATGTATTGCGTCTCGTGATTAAAATCATCTCCATCGTGTTCTTCACGTGTAATAAGAGCCAAAGTCTCATCATCATAGTCACTAGCGAACTCATACCCACCATCCTCAGTATCAATCATCACACGCTAAGATTTGCATTCTCTCGCCAAATGTCCTCTTCCCTTACAACGACGACAAATAATATCACTTGTGTGCCCTGTTGATGCCATGGAAGAAGAAGAACTCTGTGCAGGCCCGATAGGTGTGCTCTTGGCAGATATGGTGGCTGTGCCTGCTTCCTTGTATCACGGCTGGAGGTAACAACTGATGGAGGTGTCGGTGCAGTAGAATGTGTGGAAGTAGAGAATGCATGCGGTGTCCATGATGAAGGTCGACCTGCAAAAAGTTAGTCCGCGCCAATGCCTGTCGATCCTGCACTTCACGTTCAGCTTTACAAGCAAGATGGAATAAATGAGTTATATTATTATACTCCTTATACTCTAGAATGGTCTGAATCTCTCTATTTAATCCACCCATAAAACGTGCAAGCATAGCTTCATTCTCCTCAACAATACCACATCTAATCATGCCAGTTTGTAATTCCTGATAATATTCTTCTACAGAATTTTTTCCTTGTCTTAAGCGCTGCAATTTTTGAAGTAATTCACGTTGATAATATGGTGGAACCCAACGAGTACGCATAGCAGTTTTCAAAGCAGCCCAAGTAGCTGGAATAGGATACAATCTACAATGTTCAGACCACCAAACACATGCAAAACTAGTGAAAGCACAAACAACAGCAGGAACACGTCTCTCCTCGGGATATTGTAAACATGTAAAATGTTGTCCAGTTTCTAACTACCAAGTAAGCTATATATCAGGAACATATCTACCCTCAAATGGTGGAATATTCAATTTCAGTTTAGGAAAAAGGTCATGATCTTGTACCTCAGGTGGTGGTGCAGCCCTACCGCTGTGATGATATACCTGATGACGACCTGGTGGTGGTGGCACTGGTGGTTGCACATAGTTCTGATTTTGATCAACCTCATCCTCGTAATGGTCCTCCACCTCTGCAGTAGCAGCAGGAGCTATAGAAGCATCAACAGCGGCACCAGAATTTTGCCCAGGGTCAATGAGAACGCGCTGTGCTCGTCCCACTTGATTTGGAAGGCGACGTTGTTGTTGTTGTTGTTGTTGTTGTTGTTGTAGAGGTGTGACAGGTGCAGCCGGCGGTGGTGGTGGAAAACGCGAAAGCAATTCAGTAAACTTGTTATCGAGCTTTGTTTCAAACGTCTTCTCCATGCCATCTATCTTCTCCATGGCCTCTTCAAATCTATTTAGCACATCTTGCACCTGTCCACTCATCATTTGCTGAAACTTATCATGAAGCTCTTTGTTCGTCAAGTTCTCCCAGTCAATATCGTCGGCTTGTGATCCTGCCATGGTTAGCAGCAATAGAAACACACAAGAATATGATCCTACAGACTACTAACAAGTGGTGGTCGTGGGTGTCACAAATCCGTCAAGCAAATCTCAAATTCTTACCAGTTCTTACCCAGCAGCAGGCGGTGATCGACAACCGATGTAGTCAAAACTCTCAAAGCTTGGATAGAGCGATTACTAGGGAGAGTCAAACGCACGACGTAGATTTATGTGGAGCTAGGAAGGCTTATAATATGGTAGCAAAAAGATTAGCAATAATCAATTCAGAGATGCAAAGCTGAATAAACGCTCAACGACGGTACTGTGCTGGTCCTAGGCTAGACTGTGCTAGAGATGTGAGCCTAGAACACTAACAAAATCACGACGGTGCACGTAAACAAGGGAAAATCACACTCTGGAATTTTTTCGCTCTATTTTTTGGCGCTCCTCTTTTTTTGTGAAAAATCACTATAATGGCGAGTGTCTCAAAACTCTTACCAGGCCAAACTGACAGGATGGGCACAAATTCTTTTTTGACTTTTTTTTCGGAAATCAGGGCAGCGACGACGAAAAAGTGCGACAAAAAATCACTATGATGGCGAGTGTCTCAAAATGCTCCCTGGGACCTAAAAATAGGATAGGCAAAAATATTTTTGGTCGCCGAAATTTTGGCCTAAAAATTGCCCGGGGGTCTCCAGACTCTTTTTTATATTTTTTTTACGAAACCTACTCAAGCAAGGAAACACGGATCGGAAAATAGATGGATCTCGAAAACAAACCTAATATGAGAAGAACTCGGATTGGTGGTGGATATATGATGGTAAGATATGATAGTGGTGGTGGTATATGGTAGCGGTGGTGGTATATGGATACAGATTGGTGGTGGTATATGGATACAGATTGGTGGCAGATAAGCGGTGGTGGCAGATGGCAGCAACGATGACGATCGTGCGGCGGCGGCGTGACAACTTGTGAACATAACTCAAAACTCTAAGGGAAACTAGACGCTAAGACCAGCAAATTGACACGACGATGCAACCGCAAATTCAACAAAGCAAAATACTGAAAAGACTATGCAAAGGCTTAGTCTGGTTCATATATGATGAACTAACCCTAATTTTTTTTGGCTTTTTCATGGACTGTAGGTATGAAGAACATACTCGATCTAAACTACGAAAAACTGTAAAATCTCACCGAGCAACATGGAACTCTGATACCACTTGATAGAGGCAAAGGTGTCCCGATGTTTCGATATCAATCGCTAAACCAACTCCGAGAGGTTATTGACCACGTCGGGGCACGATCAACCTGATCATGAAGGTCTGTTTCCTGCAGGCAAATGAAGAACAAGCAAGAAACTAAGATTGCAATCTGGATATTGTGAATATAAGAGGAAAGCTTTATTGATCAAGCTGGGGTTCTGTGACGTCTTGGTCTGGTCGTTGAACACAAACGAAGTACGCGAAGTTGCAGCTATGACAAACTTTTAATCTAAACAAAACCCAAAGTCTAAATGATGCCCTATGGACTGTATATATGGAGGAGAGAGGGGGGAATTTTGTGGCCATTGGAGGAGGGGTCTAAAACCAATCCTAACTCTTGTTTCCCCACACATACGGAGTCTAAAACTGCCTATAATCAAGTATTTCAAAATTACATGGGCCTAGCCCAAAAATAAGGTGACGCGACACCTAGAATAGCCTCTGGACGAAATTTATGAAGTGGAATCTTGTATATTTCGTCCAAGGCTTCATGCACTCATTATGGTGGCTTCAAAGTCCTGGAATCATCACTCGTAATGCCGTTCTTGTTCCCCTTGCGCATGCCATCATCTCCATGCTTGAACTTGCTCCAAGTTTCATCTTTCTTGTCCAAGCTAGGCCCTTCATTTGTAAGCAAAACAAATGTATCCAATTTAGGCAACATCATATTCTCAGGAACATTAGTATCGTTACCAAGAAACGAAAGTACATGATAATTCAATTGGCGTGCGTGAGCTCTAGTAATTGGTCCAGTATGTATAGCAGCAGGGGCTGTGGGTGTAACAATGGTATTGATGTCCTCATCACCGTAACACTGAGCGCGTTTACATCGTCGGTGGTTTCCACCGTGGCGAACTTGTAGTCGGTGCTGTCGACAAACCTGTTGAAATGGTCGCAAGCCTCTGTGGCCATGCATTAGTGGTAGATGAGGACATCCAAAACAACTGTTTGCATTGAAGGGATGCACAAATCCCGCGCTGCGGATTTTCCCTCGACTTACGGGGGAAGACCACAACTCTCACTTTGCATATGGGTGTTCTATCTAAAACGTTTGCGATCAAGAGCTACAGAAATCCTGCTCATCACATTTTCTCTTGGCTTCTCGGGGAAGCTGTCGGTTTGCATACATGTGTTCTAACTAAAATGTTTGCGATCAAGAGCTGCACAAATCTTGCTAGGCACATTTTCGCTTGGCTTCTTGGGGAAATTGTCGGTTTTGCATATGAGTGTTCTAACTAAAACGTTTGCGGTGAGTGTTTTACATTTAAAAACCGTATTGAACCGCGGCTTGGGTGCCATTAATGTAGAGGATGCGAGCAAGGCGGGCGGCCATGGAAGTCAAAGGGCTCGCTTCCCGGTGAGCCTGTGCGGCATATAGCTCGCATGCTTCCCAGTGAGCCTCCACATTGGAGTACAGCTCGCACGCCTTCCATTTAGTGAAGCACTCAAGCACTTGTCGGAACGGCACCTCCTAGTCATTAAAAGAGTGAGGCGTGGCGTCACGTGAATGGTTAACAGAACGCACACAGTTTAAATTATACAAAACGTTTGAGATGTTACAGTGGCAGCTATTTGTTTCAAAATGCCTTTGTTGGCTAGTATTTGAGTGCGCCTTCCCTCAAAATGGACATGAAAAATACCACAGCAAGTCGGGTGCCATTCCATTATAGCATGCCAAGTTTCATGATTTCAGACGAGTTTTGGATTTACTAGAATTTAAAACCAATGTATCTCAACGTTTTGCCGGCAATCAACAGTGCCCTGGTGTTTGAAATTCATTCCCATTTCTTGCATGGGACCTAAGCATGCCCCGAAGGACACATATTTGATTTTTCAACCAATTTATATGCACTGAAGCTTGTGCATGTATTCAAATTTGAATTATGCGTATGAAATGCCTAGAAAACCGAGTTAATGTATACAAATGTCCAAACGAACCCCAAAAAATTTCAAAAGAAACACGACACTCCTGTTGTTCTATGTTGACACTAGAAATTTTTTGAAAGCAATAAGAGGCAATGGATATCGTTTCGTCCCCAAAGGTGGCACGTAACCTACCGAAACCATCACGCTTGCTGTGAGAAGCTAAGGTTTGTGAGAAACTTATACCCAAACCTGCCCCTAATGGGACAAATTTTTTACCACGACATGTTGATGCCGCTCCATGATAGCATGCCAAGTTTCATGAATTTCAGACGAGTGTTGGATTTACTAGAATTTAAAAACTAGGTATCTCAATGTTTTGCCGGCAATCAACAGTGCCCTAGTGTTTGAAATTAGCTCCCATTTCTTGCATGGGACCTAAGCATGGAACCAAGGACACATATTTGATATTTCAACCAGTTTATATGCACTGCAAAATGTGCACGTAGTTCAAATTTGAATTATGCACATAAAATGCCTGGAAAACCCAGTTAATGTATAAAAATGTTTGAACGAACCCCTAAAATTCCAAACACAACACTCCTGTTGTTCTATGTTGACACTCAAATTTTTTTGAAAGCAATAAGAGGCAACGTATATCGTTTCATCCCCAAAGGTGGCACGTTCCCTACCGAAACCATCACACTTGTTGTGAGAAGCTAAGGTTTGTGAGAAGCTTATACCCAAACCTGCCCCAAATGGGACACAAATTTTACCATGACATGTTGATGCCGCTCCATGATGGCATGCCAAGTTTCATGAATTTCAGACGAGTTTTGGATTTACTAGAATTTAAAAACTAGGTATCTCAATGTTTTGCCGGCAATCAATAGTGCCCGGATGTTTGAAATTCATTCCCATTTCTTGTATGGGACCTAAGCATGCAACCAAGGACACATATTTGATTTTTCAACCATTTATATACACTGGAGAATGTGCATGTAGTTCAAATTTGAATTATGCACATAAAATGCATGGAAAACCCAGTTAATGTATAAAAATGTCCAAACGAACCCCAAAAAATTCCAAACAGAACACTCCTGTTGTTCTATGTTGACACTCAATTTGTTTTGAAAGCAATAAGAGGCAACATATATCATTTCGTCCCCAAAGATGGCACGTTCCCTACAAAAACCATCACGCTTGTTGTGAGAAGCTCTGGTTTGTGAGAAGCTTAGACCCAAACCTTCCCCAAATGGGACAAATTTTTTACCACGACATATTGATGTCGCTCCATGATAGCATGCCAAGTTTCATGAATTTCATACGAGTTTTAGATTTACTAGAATTTAAAAACCAGGTATCTCAATGTTATTGGCCGAGTGACGGTGGCAGGGTGTTTGAAATTCCTTCCCATTTCTTGCATGGGACCTAAGCAACCAAGGACACAAACTTGATTTTTCAACCAATTTATATGGTTTGGAGAATGTGCATGTAGTTCAAATTTGAATTATGCGCATAAAATGCCTGTGAAGCCCAGTTAATGTATAAAAATGTCCAAACGAACCCCGAAAAATTCCAAAATTAAACACAACACTCATGTTGTTCTATGTTTACACTCGAAAATTTTGAAAATAATAAGAGGCAACGGATATCATTTTATCCCCAAAGGTAGCATATTTCCTACCAAAACCATCACGCTTGTTGTGAGAAGCTCTGGTTTGTGAGAAGCTTATACCCAAACCTGCCCCAAATGAGACAATTTTTTTACCATGGCATGTTGATGCCGCTCCATGATAGTATGCCAAGTTTCATGAATTTCAGACGAGTTTTGGATTTACTAGAATTTAAAACCAGGTATCTCAATGTTTGCGGCCGAGTGATAGTGGCAGGGTGTGGACATTCATTCCCATTTCTTGCATTGGACATAAGCATGCAACCAAGGACATAGATTTGATTTTGCAACCAGTTTATATGCACTAGAGCATGTGCATGTAGTTCAAATTAGAATTATGCACCTGAAATGCCTACAAAACCAAGTTAATGTATAAAACATCCAAACGAACCCTGAATAATTCCTTTTTTTGACGACACACCTATAGTTGCATGTTCACTGCAGATAAAAGTTTTAGCAATTCAAACACCATCCTTTGTAGGTGTGACCCCATTACATAATTCAAATCAAGACGATAAATCAAGTAGATCGCACATAGTTTATTATCACCAACCGTGTGAGATGTAGCACAAAATATCTTGGAGCACCGTCGATGTATAGTACGCCTATGGATTTTGCGAGAAGGTGCGCCGGCTACAGTCCACAGCCGGCATGTCAAGCACACTAGCTCACTCCCCAAGTATCATTTCACTATTCATTCGTCGCCGGTGAAAGATGGGGATGTGGACCCATGTCGTGAGGGCAACTTCGGTGGCCCACTCCGGCGAGAGCGCGACCTTAGCCGCTAGGCGCGTGCTAACAAGCTTCGTGAGGGCGACCGCAGTCTGCGTCCGGGCGGCCAAGGCGAGTTCGACCAGGGAGTCCTTCATGCTGCCCCAGACCCTGTAGTGGTCACGGATTTCAACAAGGTTCTTCCAGGCCAAACCCGTAACACTGAGCGTGTTTACATAGTCGGTGGTTTCCACCATGGCGAATTTGTAGTCGGTGCTGTCGACAAACCTATTGAAACGGTCGCAATGCTCTGTGCCATGCACTAGTGGTAGATGAGGACATCCAAAACAACTGTTTGCGTTGAAGGGATGCAAAAATCCTGTGCTGCGGATTTCCCTTGACTTAAGGGGGAAGACCATAGCTCTCACTTTGCATATGGGTGTTCTATCTAAAACGTCTGCGATCAAGAGCTGCAGAAATCCTGCTCAGCACGTTTTCTATTGGCTTCCCGGGGAAGCCGTCGGTTTGCATACATGTGTTCTAACTAAAACGTTTGCGATCAAGAGCTGCACAAATCTTGCTAGGCACATTTCCCTTGGCTTCTTGGGGAAATTGTCGGTTTTGCATACGGGTGTTCTAACTAAAACATTTGCGATGAGTGTTTTATATTTAAAAACCATATTAAACTGTGGCTTGGGCGCCATTAATGTAGAGGATGCGAGCAAGGCGGGCGGCCACGGAAGTCAAAGGGCACGCTTCCCGGTGAGCCTGCGCGGTGTACAGCTCACACACTTCCCGGTGAGCCTCCGCATTGGAGTACATCTCGCACGCCTTCCATTTAGTCAAGCACTCAAGCACTTGTCCGCACGGCACCTCCTAGCCATTAAAAGAGTGAGGCGTGGCGTCACGTGAATGGTTAATAGAACGCACACAATTTAAATTATACAAAACATTTGAGATGTTACAGTGGCAGCTATTTGTTTCAAAATGCCTTTGTTGGCTGTTATTCGAGTGCGCCTTCTCCCAAAATTGACATGAAGAATACCACAACATGTCGGGTGCCATTCCATTATAGCATGCCAAGTTTCATAAATTTCAGACGAGTTTTGGATTTACTAGAATTTAAAACCAAAGTATCTCAACATTTTGCCGGCAATCAACAGTGCCCTGGTGTTTGAAATTCATTCCCATTTCTTGCGTGGGACCTAAGCATGCCCCGAAAGACACAAATTTGTTTTTTCAACCAATTTATATGCACTGGAGCTTGTGCATGTAGTTCAAATTTGAATCATGCGTATGAAATTCCTAGAAAACCCAGTTAGTGTATAAAAATGTCCAAACGAACCCCGAAAAATTTCAAAAGTAAACACAACACTCCCGTTGTTCTATGTTGACACTAGAATTTTTTCGAAAGCAATAAGAGGCCATAGATATCGTTTCGTCCCCAAAGGTGGCACGTAACCTCTCGAAACCATCACGCTTGTTGTGAGAAGCTAAGGTTTGTGAGAAGCTTATACCCAAACCTGCCCCAAGTGGGACAATTTTTTTACCAAGACATGTTTATGCCGTTCCATGATAGCATGCCAAGTTTCATGAATTTCCGACGACTTCTGGATTTACTAGAATTTAAAAACCAGGTATTTCAATGTTTTGTCGGCAATCAACAGTGCCCTGGTCTTTGCAATTCATTCCCATTTCTTGCATGGGACCTAAGCATGGAACCAAGGACAAATATTTGATTTTTCAACCATTTTATATGCACTGGAGAATGTGCACGTAGTTCAAATTTGAATTGTGCACATAAAATGACTGGAAAACCTAGTTAATGTATAAAAATGTCCAAACAAACCCCGAAAAATTCCAAACACAACACTCCTGTGTTCTATGTTGACACTCGAATTTTTTTGAAAGCAATAAGATGCAACGCATATCGTTTCGTCCCCAAAGGTGGCACCTTCCCTACCGAAACCATCACGCTTGTTGTGAGAAGCTCTGGTTTATGAGAAGCCTATACCCAAACCTGCCCCAAACAGGACAAAATTTTTACCACGACATGTTGATGCCGCTCCATGATAGCATGCCAAGTTTCATGAATTTCATACGAGTTTTAGATTTACTAGAATTTAAAAACCAGGTATCTTAATGTTTTCGGCCGAGTGACCATGGCAGGGTGTTTGAAATTCATTCTCATTTCTTGCATGGGACCTAAGCATGCAACCAAGGACACGTATTTGATTTTTCAACCAGTTTATATGCTCTGGAGAATGTGCATGTAGTTCAAATTTGAATTATGCGTATAAAATGCCTAGGAAACCCAGTTAGTGTATAAAAATGTCCAAACAAACCCTGAAAAATTCCAAAATTAAACACAACACTCCTGTTGTTCTATGTTGACACTTGGAAATTTTTAAAGCAATAAGAGGCAACGGATATCGTTTCGTCCCCAAAGGTGGCACGTTTCCTACCGAAACCATCACGCTTGTTGTGAGAAGCTCTGGTTTGTGAGAAGCTTATACCCAAACCTGCCCTAAATGGGACAAATTTTTTACCACGGCATGTTGATGCCGCTCCATGATAGCATGCCAAGTTTCATGAATTTCAGACGAGTTTGATTTACTAGAATTTAAAAACCAGGTATCTCAATGTTTACGACCGAGTGACGGTGGCAGGGTGTTTGAAATTCATTCCCATTTCTTGCATGGGACCTAAGCATGCAACCAAGGACACGTATTTGATTTTTCAACCAGTTTATATGCACTGGAGAATGTGTATGTAGTTCAAATTTGAATTATGTGCATAAAATGCCTGGGAAACCCAGTTAATGTATAAAAATGTCCAAACGGACCCCCAAAAATTCCAAAGTTAAACACAACACTCCTGTTGTTCTATGTTGACACTCAAAATTTTTTGAAAGCAATAAGAGGCAACGAATTCATTTCGTCCCCAAAGGTGGCACGTTCCCTACCAAAACCATCACGCTTGTTGTGAGGAGCTCTGGTTTGTGAGAAGTTTATACCCAAACCTGCCCCAAATGGGTCAAATTTTTTTACCACAGCATGTTGATGCCACTCCATGATAGCATGCCAAGTTTCATGAGTTTCGGACGAGTTTTGGATTTACTAGAATTTAAAAACCAGGTATCTTAATGTTTGCAGCCGAGTGACGGTGGCAGGGTGTTTGAAATTCATTCCATTTCTTGCGTGGGACCTAAGCATGCAACCAAGGACACTAATTTGATTTTTCAACTAGTTTATATGCACTGGAGAATGTGCATGTAGTGCAAATTTTAATTATGGACATAACATGCCTGGGAAACCTAGTTAATTTATAAAATTTTCCAAATGAACCCTGAAAAATTCCAAAATTAAACACAACACTCGTGTTGTTCTATGTTGACACTAGAAATTTTTTGAAAGCAATAAGAGGCAACGGATATCGTTTCGTCCCCAAATGTGGCACGTTCCCTACCTAAACCATCACACTTGTTGTGAGAAGCTAAGGTTTGTGAGAAGCTTATACCCAAACCTGCCCCAAATGGGACAAAATTTTTACCACGACATGTTGATGCCTCTCCATGATATCATGCCAAGTTTCATGAATTTTAGACGAGTTTTGGATTTACTAGAATTTAAAAACCAGATATCTCAATGTTTTACCGGCAATCAACAGTGCGCTAGTGTTTGAAATTCATTCCCATTTCTTGCATGGGACCTAAGCATGCACGCAACACATATTTGATTTTTCAACCAGTTTATATGCACTCGAGAATGTGCATGTAGTTCAAATTTGAATTATGCACATAAAATGCTTGGAAAACCCAGTAAGTATATAAAAATGTCGAAACGAACCCCGAAAAATTTCAAACACAACACTCCTGTTGTTCTATGTTGACAATCGAATTTTTTTGAAAGTAATAAGAGGCAACGTATAGCATTTCGTCCCCAAAGGCGGCACGTTTCCTACCGAAACCATCACGCTTGTTGTGAGAAGCTCTAGTTTGTGAGAAGCTTATACCCAAACCTGACCCAAATGGGACAAAGTTTTTACCACGACATGTTGATGCCCCTCCATGATAGCATGCCAAGTTTCATGAATTTCAGATGAGTTTTGGATTTACTAGAATTTAAAAACCAGGTATCTCAATGTTTGCGGCTGAGTGATGGTGGCAGGGTGTGTGACATTCATTCCCATTTATTGCATGGGACCTAAGCATGCAAGCAAGGACACCGATTTGCTTTTGCAACCAGTTTATATGCACTAGAGCATGTGCATGTAGTTCAAATTAGAATTATGCACCTGAAATGCCTAGAAAACCAAGTTAATGTATAAAAACATCCAAAGGAACCCTGAATAATGCCATTTTTTGACGACACACCTATAGTTGCATGTTCACTGCAGATAAAAGTTCTAGCAATTCAAACACCATCCTTTGTAGCTGTGATCCGATTACGTAATTCAAATCAAGGCGGTAAATCAAGTAGATCACACACGGTTTATTATCACCAACCGTGTGAGATGCAGCACAAAATATCTTGGAGCACCGTGATGTATAGTATGCCTATGGCTTATGCGAGAAGGTGCGTCGGCTATTGTCCACAGCCGGCGTATCTAGCACACTAGCTCACTCCCCAAATATCATTGCACTATTCATTCATCGCGGGTGAAAGATGGGAATGTGGACCCACATCGTGAGGGCAACTTCGATGGCCCACTTCGGCGAGAGTGCAGCCGCAGCTGCTAGGTGCGTGCTAACAAGATTCGTGGGGGCGACCATAGTCTGTGTTCGAGCGGCCAAGGCATCCCAAACGGTCGTTGTTGCTTCTCAGGCAGCGGCAGCAGCATCTGCCTCGGGGATAGCAACTAGCGAGAGCGGCACAACAGCTGTTCGTTCCGCAGTGGCGGCCTTAGCCCTGATGGAGGCCACCCACTACCATGTCGAGGCCGTCCATGCCCAGCTCGTGGCAGTCACCGCACAAATTGAACGAAGCTTCTCCGACAACGGTCGGTAACCCACGGCCGAAGAGTTGGCAATCGCCGAGAGAGTTTGAGCAGCCATCCGTTCCTGCGCGGCATACCTTGCCAGAACGGAGCCTGCCAGAGCCCAGATCGCGGCCTCCCACGCCTAGCTTGTGGTGGCCTATTCCAAAGATATGGCGGACGCGGATGACAAGATGCTTGCCGAGTATGGCGCAATTGATGCCATGGATCCCCTTCCCCAGGAGACCGTCGGGCGCGAGCTGGACATGGAGGCGATGGCGGAGATCGACGAGCACCAGCCGTAGTAGTACTCTTTGTTTTGTTTAATTAAGAGCGCCGGTCTTTAATTTGCTAGAGTAATGTTTAGGTCGGCTAGCTCTGTTTAATTGCTGAACTTTCTCGAGTCAGAAGTTAGTGTCCTTTGTGTACCCAAATTATGCAATGACGTGGATGACCACTTTAACCAGGGAAATTCGAACCAAAATTTTTGACGTTCAAACTCAACACACACGGGTAAAGCTATCTAAATTGTTTATGATGTTCACATATCGTACACAGTTCTGAATAAGGGACTGTGTCTGATGACACTTTGCGCGCTAGTTTTTTCGCTAAAGCGGTTCCAAATTTTCGGCTTCCGTGGAAATATCTACCTCCCCGCCCCTCCCCCCTACCAAAAGCCACATTTCCCCTATTTCTGCCTTCCTTTCCAAGTTGAAACCTTCACTCCTTGTTTGCAGTGCCGCCTCCTCGCCGGCGACCCTCCTCCACGCTGCTCGGCCTCGCCTATCCACGCAGGTAATCCACACCCGACCCCCATCCTCCTTCTCCTTCCACATCCCACATGCCCCGACCACCGGTGCAACACCTTCCACCCAAATCACCGACCCCTCCACCAAATAAGCGTCACCCTAAGCCATGGTGCGCGCAGTATAGCTAGGATCCCAAGGACCATTTGGCGGCGGAGAAGCAAATCGCGTCCGCACGCGCGGATGAGGTCACGATGGCTGCCATTCGTGTCGACCCCTAGATCTTGGAGGAGCACCTCACCGTCGAGGCCACCGTTGACGCCTCGCCCGCCACCGACGTGACGCGGTTGGCTGTTTGGTTCAATTCTGCAATGCGATGTTCAATTGTTGTGGGTGCATTCTTTTATTGTATACCATGTGAGAAATAAATATAATTTTGCTGTACTAAATACATGAGAAACAAATACAATTGCTATATTTCCATGTTGTTAAGTGATAACCCACAAGTATAGCGGATCGCAACAGCTTTCGAGGGTAGAGTATTCAACCTAAATTTATTGATTCGACACAAGGGGAGCCAAAGAATATTCTCAAGTATTAGCGGCTGAGTTGTCCATTCAACCACACCTGGAAACTTAGTATCTGCAGCAAAGTGTTTAGTAGCAAAGTAATATGATAGTGGTGGTAGCAGCAACAAAAGTAAAGACAACAAAAGTAATGTTTTTGGTATTTTGTAGTGATTGTAACAGTAGCAGCGGGAAAGTAAATAAGCGAGAACCAGTATATGGAAAACTCGTAGGCACCAGATCAGTGATGGATAATTATGCCGGATGCGGTTCATCATGTAACAGTCATAACATAGGGTGACACAGAACTAGCTCCAATTCATCGATGTAATGTAGGCATCTATTCCGTATATAGTCATACGTGCTTATGGAAAAGAACTTGCATGACATCTTTTGTCCTACCCTCCCGTGGCAGCGGGGTCCTATTGGAAACTAAGGGATATTAAGGCCTCCTTTTAATAGAGAACCGGAACAAAGCATTAACACATAGTGAATACATGAACTCCTCAAACTATGGTCATCACCGGGAGTGGTGCCGATTATTGTCACTTCGGGGTTGCCGGATCATAACACATAGTAGGTGACTATAGACTTGCAAGATAGGACCAAGAACTCACATATATTCATGAAAACACAATAGGTTCAGATCTGAAATCATGGCACACGGGCCCTAGTGACAAGCATTAAGCAAAGCAAAGTCATAGCAACATCAATCTCAGAACATAATGGATACTAGGGATCAAACCCTAACAAAACTAACTCGATTACATGATAAATCTCATCCAACACATCACTGTCCAGCAAGCCTATGATGGAATTACTCACGCACGACAGTGAGCATCATGAAATTGGTGATGGAGGATGGTTGATGATGACGATGGCGACGAATCCCCCTCTCCGGAGCCCCGAACGGACTCCAGATCAGCCCTCCCGTGAGGTTTTAGGGCTTGGCGGCGGCTCCGTATCATAAAATGCGATGATTTCTTATCCCTTATTTTTTCTCTTCGAAAGCAAATATATAGAGTTGGA
>NC_057812.1:315661415-315669615 GCF_018294505.1 Triticum aestivum
GAAGGGTGTGGGCCCCCTGGTCTTCATCTTTGGCGAGGATTTTTTATTGTTTTTTCTAAGATGTTCCATGGAGTTTCAGGTCATTCCGAGAATATTTGTTTTCTGCACATAAAACAACACCATGGCAATTCTGCTGAAAACAACGTCAGTGCGGGTTAGTTCCATTCAAATCATACAAGTTAGAGTCCAAAACAAGGGCAAAAGTGTTTGGAAAAGTAGATATGACGGAGACGTATCAACTCCCCCAAGCTTAAACCCTTGCTTGTCCTCAAGAAATTCAGTTGACAAACTGAAAGAAAGAAAAAAAACTTTTACAAACTCTGTTTGCTCTTGTTGTTGTAACTATGTCAAGCCAGCATTCAAGTTTTCAGCATAGATCATAACTAACCACATTTTCTATAATTCTCAGGTCTCATAATTACTCATATCAATAGCATAATCAACTAGAAAGTCATAATAACAAATCTCGGATGACAACACTTTCTCAAAACAATCATAATACGATATAACAAGATGGTATCTCGCTAGCCCTTTCTGAGACGGCAAAACATAAATGCATAGCACCTTTAAAGATCAAGGACTGACTAGACATTGTAATTCATGGTAAAAGAGATCCAATCATAGTCATACCCAATATAAATTAACAGTGATGAATGCAAATGACGGCTGTTCTCTCCAGCTAGTGCTTTTTAATAAGAGGGTGATGACTCAACATAAAAGTAAATGGATAGGCCCTTCGCAGAGGGAAGCAGGGATTTGTAGAGGTGCCAGAGCTCAGTTTTGAAATAGAGATAAATTGTATTTTGAGCGGTATACTTTCATTGTCAACGTAACAACTAAGAGATGGCGATATCTTCCATGCTAAACACATTATAGGCGGTTCCCAAACAAAATGGTAAAGTTTATACTCCCCCTCCACCAACAAACATCAATCCATGGCTTGGTCGAAACAACGGGTGCCTCCAACATACATCAGGTCCCAGGGGGAGTTTTGTTTGCAATTAATTTTGATTTAGTTTGCATAAAGCATGGGACTAGGAATCCCGGTGACCAGCCATTTTCTCGTGAGTGAGGAGCGGAGTCCACTCCTCTTGAGAATAACCCGCCTAACACGAAAGATAAGGACAACCTTTGTTGATACATGAGCTATTCGAGCATACAAAATAGAATGTTTATTTGAAGGTTTAGAGTTTGGCACATACAAATTTACTTGGAACGGCAGGTAGATACCGCATATAGGAAGTTATGGTGGACTCATCTGGAATAACTTTGGGGTTTAAAGGATTGGATGCACAAGCAGTATTCCCGCTTAGTACAAGTGAAGGCTAGCAAAAGACTGGGAAGCGACCAACTAGAGAGCGACAACAGCCATGTACATGCATTAAAATTAATAAACATTGGATGCAAGCATGAGTAGGATATAATCCACCATGAACATAAATATCGTGAACGCTATGTTGATTTGTTTCAACTACATGCGTAAACATGTGCCAAGTCAAGTCACTTAAATCATTCAAAGGAGGATACCACCCCATCATACCACACCATAACCATCTCAATAGCATGTTGTCACACAAGGTAAACCATTATAACTCATAGCTAATCAAGCATGGCACAAGCAACTATGATCTCTAATTGTCATTGCAAACATGTTTATTCATAATAAGCTGAATCAAGAACGAGGGACTCATCATATTTACAAAAACAAAAGAGGTCGAGTTCATACCAGCTTTTCTCATCTCAGTCAGTCCATCATATATCATCATAATTGCCTTTCACTTGCACGACCGAACGGTGTGAATAATAATAAGAGTGTACGTGCATTGGACTAAGCTGGAATCTGCGAGCATTCAATAAACAGGAGAAGACAAGGCAATATGGGCTCTGGGTTAATTCAACAAAGATGCATATAAGAGCCACTTCAACAATTTAATTATGGTCTTCTCCTACTGACCCCCAAAGAAAAGAAAAGAAATAAAACTATTTACACGGGAAAGCTCCCAACAAGCAAAAGAAGAACGGGAAATATTTTTGGGTTTTCTTTTTAAATATTACTACTACAGCAGAAAAATAAACTACTACTAATTTTTTGGTTTTTATTAAGGTTTAACAAACCCACAAGAAGAAAGCAGGAAAAAGAAAATAAACTAGCATGGATATTACAGTGAAAAAGTATGAGCACCGACATCTAGCAATGAGTGTGTGTGAGCATAAATGTAATGTCGGTGAGAAATACTTACTCCCCCAAGCTTATGCTTTTGGCCTAAATTGGTCTATGGCCACGGCTGGCCTGGCGGATATCCATAATAATAGTTGTTGGGGTCGTACTGTGATGAGGAGGAATAGTTGGGATCATACTGTGATGAAGAAGAAGACTCTGACTGCCACTGGCTGACAGTCATCTCTGGATCCCAAGAATAAACAGATTGTCGTGGAGGTTCATCTTGTGGCTCCTGTTTCGGTGCTGGTGCAGGATTCTTGTAAGCTTGGACGACAGCGCACGTAACGAGGCATGGTCCTACAAAATTAAACAAAGAAGGAGCAGGCAACACAATAGTTTTAGGATGATGTTTGTTAAAGAACAATTGATACTTAAGCTCTCCTGCCCTATTCTTAACAATAAAATCATGTGCACCATACTTTTATGATCTAAATAAACACGGGGCAGCACCTTTTCTTCCTTCTCAGCATGCCTAATAGGTATGTTGAAATGTGCAGCTAGGCGTGTGGCATAGACGCCTCCAAAGATGGGACCCTTAGTATGGTTCATACTTAACCATCTAGCAATAATACCGCCAATACTAAAAGTGTTATCACTGTATAAACCGTGGTGCAGAATAATTATATCAGGGATACTAAGGTTTCCACTGTTTCCGCGTCCAATTAAACAACGACTAGCAAATAATGCAAAGTAGCGTAAAACAGGAAAATGTATGCTAGTGATTCGTGCATCAGAAACCTTTCTAGTTTCTCCTACAGTGATAGTATCAATAAACCCAACCACATCATCATGATGTGGTTCTTCTGTCTTTCCCTAAAAAAGGATTAAACAAATCCGACAGAAATCATAAAGTGACATCTCCTTGTGCTCATCATATAAATGAAACTCCACCGTAGGTGGTGAGTTCCTAGAATGAAAATGAAAGTTTTGCACAAAAGTATTTGTGAGTAAGAGATACTGATCGCATTGGTCGTGGAGGAAAGCGGTGAGGCCTGCATTGTGAGCCAATTCATGAAAATCTTCATAGATACCAGCTGCTCTCAAGAAATCTTCAGAAGGCCATTCACACGCCCGAATCTCCGCGGTGCGCGGCAAATTATACTTAGGCTTTGGTGCCTTTTCCTTCAAGCTTTGGCTCGATGAGCCCCTCAAAAATCTCCTCATTATTTTTCTGAAATAATCTGAAATTTTTAGTAACTTCAAACAAAAATGAACCAACTTCAATAATATTGATAGCAACTACTCCTACAAGTGCCTAGTGCCTATATCAAGCATTAGAACTACTTGGAACCATATAAATTTGACATGCAAGCTTAAGAACATGGTCACCTATGAAGCACAAATTTGCAAAGAATAAAGCACTAGAACAAAAACTAATTGGACCAATGGAGGAGTCACATACCAAGGAACAATCTCCCCAAGCAGTTTTGCGAGAGGTGCTTTGAGCAAGGAGATCAAAAATCACAGCAAAAGTGGCTGGAACTCGTGCTTGAGTTGGTTTTTTGGGTTTGTGTGAGGTAGAGGAAGAAGATGGGTGCTGGGATAAGTGGAGGAGGGCCACCATGGGCCCACGAGGCAGGGGGCGCCCCCTATATGGGGGGAGGGGCGCCCACCACCCTCGTGGCTAGGTGGCAGCTCCTCCTGCGGTAATTTTTGCACAGTAAATCCTCAAATATTCCCAAAAAAATCATATTAAATTGGCATGTCATTCTGAGGACTTTTATTTCCGGGATATTTTTATATTGCACAGATAAGTCAGGAAACAGACAGGAAAATACTATTTTTACTTTATTTAATATAAATAATAGAAAGTATAGAGAGGGTACAGAGGGTTGTGCTTCTAGTTTCATCCATCTCATGCTAATAAAAAAGAATCCACTAACAAGGTTGATCAAGTCTTGTTAACAAACTCATTCCGATAATCATGAAACCGGAGAAATTTCGAATAGCACTAAGTTACCTCAACGGGGATATGCACATCCCCAATAATAAGTATATCATACTTCTTCTTGACAGTAGGGAGAGGAAATTCAAAACCTCCAAATATAATCGATGGAATTTTTCCAATAGAGTTGATACTATGAACTTGAGGTTGTTTCCTCAGAAAGTGTACCGTATGCTCATTACCATTAACATGAAAAGTGACATTGCCTTTGTTGCAATCAATAACAGCCCCTGCAGTATTAAGAAAATGTCTTCCAAGAATAATAGACATACTATCATCCTCGGGAATATCAAGTATAACAAAGTCCGTTAAAATAGTAACGTTTACAACTACAACGGGCACATCCTCACAAATACCGACAGGTATAGTAGTTGATTTATCAGCCATTTGCAAAGATATTTCAGTAGGTGTTAGCTTATTCAAGTCAAGTCTATGATATAAAGAGAGAGGCATAACACTAACACCGGCTCCAAGATCACATAAAGCAGTTTTAATATAATTTCTTTTAATGGAGCAAGGTATAGTAGGTACTCCGGGGTCTCCAATTTTCTTTGGTATTCCACCCTTAAAAGTATAATTAGCAAGCATGGTGGAAATATCAGCTTCTGTTATCTTTCTTTTATTAGTAATGATATCCTTCATATATTTAGCATAAGGATTTGTTTTGAGCACATCAGTTAATCTCATACGCAAAAGATAGGGCTAATCATTTCAGCAAAGCGCTCAAAATCCTCATCATCCTTTTTCTTGGATGGTTTCGGAGGAAAGGGCATGGGTTTATGAACCCAAGGTTCCCTTTCTTTACCATGTTCCTAGCAACAAAGTCTCTTTTATCATAACGTCGATTCTTTGACTGTGGGTTATCAAGATCACCAACAGGTTCAATTTCTACATCATTATCATTACTAGGTTGAGCATCATCATGAACATCATCATTAATATTTTTACTAGGTTCATGTTCATCACCAGATTGTGTTTCAGCATCAGACATAGATATATCATTTGGATTATCAGGTGGTTCAGCAATAGGTTCACTAGAAGTTTGCACATTTCTATCATTTTTCTTCTTCTTCTTTTTAGAAGAACTAGGAACATCAATATTATTTCTTTGAGAATCTTGCTCGATTCTCTTAGGGTGGCCTTCAGGATACAAAGGTTCCTGAGTCATTCTACCAGTTCTAGTAGCCACTCTAACAACATAATCATTTTTCTTACTATTCATTTCATCAAGCACTTCTTTTTGAGCCTTAAGTACTTGTTCTACTTGAGTGGTAACCATAGAAGCATGTTTGCTAACAAGTTTAAGTTCACCTTTAATATTAGCCATATAATCACCCAAGCGTCTAATCATATAAGCATTTTCTTTTAATTGTCTACCAAAATAAGCATTGAAGTCGTCTTGCTTAAACATAAAGTTATCAAACTCATCCAAGCACTGACTAGCAATTTTAGTAGGAGGGACTTCAGCTTTATCATATCTGTAGAGAGAATTTACCTTTACTACCTGTGTCGGGATATCAGGATCAGGAGGTTCTTCAGTAAATAAAGAATTAAGATCATAAGTTTCTTCAACAGGCGGTATATTAAGACCATGTATTTCTTCAATAGGAGGTAAATTATTAACGTTTTCAGCTTTAATACCTTTTTCTTTCATAGATTTCTTTGCCTCTTGCATATCTCCGGGACTGAGAAATAGAATACCTCTCTTCTTCGGAGTTGGTTTAGGAATAGACTCAGTAATTGGAGCGGGAGTTGGCTCAAGAGATGGCTCAGGAGGTGCCCAATTATTTTCATTTGTCAACATATTATTCAATAAGATTTTAGCTTCATCCGGCGTTCTTTCCCTGAAAAGAGAACTAGCACAACTATCCAGGTAATCTCTGGAAGCATCGGTTAGTCCATTATAAAAGATATCAAGTATTTCAGGTTTCTTAAGAGGATGATCATGCAAAGCATTAAGTAACTTGAGAAGCCTCCCCCAAGCTTGTGGGAGACTCTCTTCTTCAATTTGTACGAAGTTGTATATTTCCCTCAAAGCAGCTTGTTTCTTATGAGCAGGGAAATACTTAGCACAGAAGTAATAAATCATATCCTGGGGACTACACACACAACCAGGATCAAGAGAATTAAACCATATCTTAGCATCACCCTTTAATGGGAACGGAAATATTTTAAGTATATAAAGGTAACACGATCTCTCATCATTAGTGAACAGGGCAGCTATATCATTTAACTTAGTAAGATGTGCCACGACAGTTTCAGATTCATAGCCATAAAACGGATCAGATTCAACCAAAGTAATTATATCAGGATCAATAGAGAATTCATAATCCTTATCAGGGACACATATAGGTGAAGTAGCAAAAGCAGGGTCGGGCCTCATCTTATCTCTAAGTGATTCTTTGTTCCATTTAATTAATAACCTCTTAAGCTCATATCTATCCTTGCAAGCTAAAATAGCGGCAGAAGATTCCATATCAAAAAGATAACCCTCAGGAATAATAGGCATATTTTCATCATCACTATCATCATCGTATTCAGATTCAATAATTTCTTTTTCTCTAGCCCTAGCAATTTGTTCATCAAGAAACTCACTAAGGGGCACAGTAGTATCAGGCATAGAAGCAGTTTCATCATAAGTATCATGCATAGCAGAAGTGGCATCATCAATAACATGCGACATATTAGAACGAATAGCAGAAGCAGGTGTAGGTGTCGCAAACTTACTCATAACAGAAGGTGAATCAAGTGCAGAGCTAGATGGCAGTTCCTTACCTTCCCTCGTAGTTGAGGGATAGATCTTGGTTTTTGGATATCTCAAGTTCTTCATAGTGTCCAACAGATATAAATCCCAAGTGACTCAAAGAATAGAGCTACGCTCCCTGGCAACGGCGCCAGAAATTAGTCTTGATAACCCATAAGTATAGGGGATCGCAACAGCTTTCGAGGGTAGAGTATTCAACCCAAATTTATTGATTCGACACAAGGGGAACCAAAGAATATTCTCAAGTATTTGCAGCTGAGTTGTCAATTCAACCACACCTGGAAACTTAGTATCTGCAGCAAAGTGTTCAGTAGCAAAGTAATATGATAGTGGTGGTAGCAGCAACAAAAGTAAAGACAACAAAAGTAATGTTTTTGGTATTTTGTAGTGACTGTAACAGTAGCAACGGGAAAGTAAATAAGCGAGAACCAGTATATGGAAAACTTGTAGCCACCGGATCAGTGATGGATAATTATGCCGGATGCGGTTCATCATGTAACAGTCATAACATAGGGTGACACAGAACTAGCTCCAATTCATCGATGTAATGTAGGCATGTATTCTGTATATAGTCATACGTGCTTATGGAAAAGAACTTGCATGACATCTTTTGTCCTACCCTCCCGTGGCAGCGAGGTCCTATTGGAAACTAAGGGATATTAAGGCCTCCTTTTAATAGAGAACCGGAACAAAGCATTAACACATAGTGAATACATGAACTCCTCAAACTATGGTCATCACCGGGAGTGGTCCCGATTATTGTCACTTCGGGGTTGCCGGATCATAACACATAGTAGGTGACTATAGACTTGCAAGATAGGATCAAGAACTCACATATATTCATGAAAACATAATAGGTTCAGATATGAAATCATGGCACTCAGGCCCTAGTGACAAGCATAAAGCATAGCAAAGTCATAGCAACATCAATCTCAGAACATAATGGATACTAGGGATCAAACCCTAACAAAACTAACTCGATTACATGATAAATCTCATCCAACCCATCACCGTCCAGCAAGCCTACGATGGAATCACTCACGCACGGCAGTGAGCATCATGAAATTGGTGATGGAGGATGGTTGATGATGACGACGACGACGAATCCCCCTCTCCGGAGCCCCGAACGGACTCCAGATCAGCCCTCCCGAGAGGTTTTAGGGCTTGGCGGCGGCTCCGTATCGTAAAACGCGATGATTTCTTCTCCCTTATTTTTTCTCTTCGAAAGCAAATATATAGAGTTGGAGTTGGCGTCGGAGGGTTTCCAGGG
>NC_057812.1:315669873-315683195 GCF_018294505.1 Triticum aestivum
TTTATTGTTTTTTCTAAGATGTTCCGTGGAGTTTCAGGTCATTCCGAGAATATATTTTTTTTGCACATAAAACAACACCATGGCAATTCTGCCGAAAACAACGTCAGTCCGGGTTAGTTCCATTTGAATCATACAAGTTAGAGTCCAAAACAAGGGAAAAAGTGTTTGGAAAAGTAGATACGACGGAGACGTATCATTAAGCATGCTTGGTTTGGTTAATTGTCTTATCTTCTATTAGGAGTTTGTTATATTGTGCAATGTGGTGCTCAGTTAACGTTTGGTTCATTTGTTGTGGTGTTTAGTTAACTATTTTGTTTGGTTCAATTCTGCAATGCGATGTTCAATAGTTGTGGATGCATTCTGTTATTGTATACCATGTGAGGAATAAATTGAATTTGGCTGTAGTAAATACAAGACAAAAAAATACAATTTCTATATTTCCAAGTTGTTAAGCATGCTTGGTTTGGTTAACTAACTGATCTTCTATTAGGAGTATGTTATATTGTGCAATGTGGTGGTCAGTTAATGTTTGGTTCATTTGTTGTGATGTTTAGCTCACTGCTTGGTTCAATTCTACACTGCGATGTCCAATTGTCGTGGGTAGAATTTTGTATTGTTGTGCATGTGAGGAATAAATCAAATTTGGCTGCACTTAATACACGAGAAACATATACAAATGCTATATTTCCTAGTTCTTAATCATGCTTGGTTTGGATAAATGGGTTTTCCATGTGGCTTGAATTAATCTGATGAATTTGCAATGTGCTTATTTTTCATCAACATATTTTACTGATAGCATGTGAACTCTTACTTAACCTGAAGACTAACTACCTTATATGTGTTGCTGGGAAACAATGGCAAGCACTGAGGTTTACAATCAAGGTTAGCATGTGCATGGTCCATTATCTAATAGCACATTATTGGGTAATTGCAGGAACCATTATAATATTTAGGTTTTTAACAATTTGGTCTTGCACATGTAGGTCCTGCTGTCAGAGGTTTTATCCCACTGTTTGACCCTTTTTTCATATGGGGAAATGAGTTGTCCGTGAATATCTGTCAAGTCAAGAAACTCAGAAAGATTGCTAGGATAAAGAAATTAGCGACAAAAAACAACAAGATCTTTGTCTGCACAATGAAGAAGACATCAGTTCAGTACAGGATGGTACTAACTATTATACCTTGCCTTTTTTATTCCTTTGCCCCATTTCCAATATGGAGAAGATATTTATGCACATCCTTGCTTTCAGGCCTTTCCAAAGCAGTTCACTGATGATTACCTCTCAAACCACCTGTATGGTCAGGAGGCGAGGAAGGTATTCAGACAACACCCACGGTTAAATATTGAAGTGTTCCTGAAGAGGACGAAGGATGGACGGTCAATCATCCACATGCACTGGCCTAAAGTTACAAAGACCTTCAACATCAATGAAGGCTCAATATTCGCCTTCTGCTTCGGTAGTTTTCCAGATGAGATACATCTGTCTATGTACCATCCATGATGCTAATTTCGAAAGGTTATAGATGTTGCATGTGAAACTTGGTCCTGGTGTAGTTGTATAATGGGGTAGCTGAGTGCGGAAGCTATATGATGTTGTACTCTGATGTATTTCAATTATGAAAATGAAATCTATTGTGTGCTTAATATGAAATGTCAATTAGATTAATAAATGGATTATGAATAATCGGATAATTAGCTTGAAAATTGTTTTTTATTGCAAACAGTTATTGAGAAAACACCGTGTGCGATGCATTCAATAACACACACAGTTTCTAGAAATAAACCGTGTTAGATTAATGAACAATCACACACGACATCCTCATGAAAACTGTTTGCGTTAGGCCTCCTGGCGCAAACGCTTACCACATAAAAACTTTGTGTGATGGACAACCCTTGACACACAGTTTCTTCTAGGCAACGTGTGTGATGAATTCAATAACGCAAATGATAAAATTGTTAACACCATGTGCAATGGAAATGCTATCATAAACGATTTAACCAGGAAAATTGTGTGTGATGTACTTGCGAACAGAAACATTTTCCTTGGAGCGACTATGTGGAATGTATATATGAATAGAAACATTTAGTGTTGGCTGACAGTGTGGGATGTACTTACGACTAGGGCTGGGCATTCGGTCTAACCGAGAATTTCGGTTCGGTTTGTTTGGGTTATAGCAAATTCGGTTTCCTGGAAATGATGACCGATCGGTCTTTCATAATCTTGCTAACCGAGAGTTCGGGGCGCCGTGACTTCGGTCCAGTTTCCGGTATAACCGAACAAGACCGAAGCTATCAGATCGAACAAAGAAAGAAAACACTGTCAATCGAACGCAATCAGATCTGAAGGCAAAAATATCTCATCTATATAATCAGTTTGTCAATAAAACGGGAAGTCAACAAGGAATAATATGACGGGATGGTCGAAGAAATCACAAAGGAAAGAGGAGATAAGTCCCACTACGGGCAGCCAGTCCACCTGGAGGCCGTCGACGGTTGGAGAGGAGAGCAGAGCGCCGTCGCTGGTGGGGGAGAAGACAAGGGATGAGAGCAGAGCGCCACCACCGGCGGGGCAGTAGACAAGGGAGGAGATCATAGTGCTACCATCGGCGGGGGAGGAAACGCTTATGGCGGCTAGGTCTGGTCGTTGCGTGAGATGGGAAATCGGGAGTGACTTTCCAGCAGTTCACGTGGGGTGCTAGTCTGCTGGGCCTCGGGAGTTGCTAGGTAATGATAATGGACTGGGCTATTTCTCAGGTTTTGAAGTACGTACAGGATATATATCGGTTTATCGGGTAACCGAGGCCTGTAACCGAGAATCTCGAACTAATTTCGGTTCTACAGAAGTTACGACTGAAGTAACAACCGAAATAATCGGTTTTGGTCAGTTCGGTGCCGGTCCCGGTTCTTTCGGTTCGGTATTTCGGTCTTCGGTATTCCGGTCGTAAGGGGAAATGATTTCGCCTGTATAATTGTATTTTTTGAGCACTACTGTACATATTTCTGTATTTGAGTGCTCGCCGGTCGCACATGACCTCATTTTGCCGAGCGTGTGTGCCAGGAGGGCATTTCCCCGACGGTTTTTGGGTCATGTGGGAAGGACCCCCCTATCGCCCACACTCACTTGGCGATGGTTCCAAATGCCGTCGCGGAAAGGGGTTAAAAACCATTTGTTTAGCACCTCACTATACTAGTGCTGGTAATAAGAATCCGAACAATAGTAAGCTGAACTTTGTTTCTTCTACTTTTTTATATGGGGATCTTGATTCAGACAAGCATCATGTAGAAGAAAACAAGTTTTTTTATGATTTATTTCATGATATATTTTGGTAGAGAGAAACACATGCTTAGGTGCATAAATAAAAAGGAACAACTCACGATGTAACAATGCTGAAACATCAGTGGTAGGTGTTGCTTTTGGACTTGATGTCTTCACAAATAGCTCCGGGCATGCAAGTTATTTGAAAGATGTAGATTAACCTAGAGAGAGAGAGAGAGAGAGGGAGAGAGAGAGAAATTGGGACTTGTTATGTTCACAAAGTGAGGAAAATCATTGACCAATTCCTGAAGAAATTCATCTATGCTGACTCGTTTATCTTCGTCAATGATTGTTGCAACGTTTAGCATTAGAAAATTTGGAGGTCATTTTATAGCCAAGAACTATTTAGGCAGAGGAAGTTTGAATGTGTTTTTCATAATAGCTGATTTGAATTGGAGATTTAGACTGCTGGAATTTGCCCCAATCTTCAGAAATGAAGAATGCATATCATAGACATAGCTCTTCAGGGTAGGTGTTGAGTTTCGAATGATATTTCTGTATAATTCTGGAGCCTTTATTTGAAAAATGATCTTACCCTGTAAATGATAGAGTATGTGTTGTTAAAAAGACTCAAAATGACAATGACAATGAGAGAAAAGTTGTAGTTATTTCAAAAGACCAAAAGCAGCAAGAGAACTTACTTGTGTTAGACTGATTTCTATTAATTTGGAATCAATGTATTCTGATATTTCTTCAGGTAGTTCGGCAAAAGCTGAATCACTGAATGGAGTGGACAAGATGTACTTTATTTGTTTGATAAGAGGATGTTAAATATTAATAAAATGTTTCACTGTAAAGTATTCCCTCCGTCCGGAAATATTTGTCATCAAAAAGGATAAAAGGGGCTGTATCTAGATGTATTTTAGTTCTAGATATATCTATCTTTATCTATTTTGATGACAAGTATTTTCGGGGGGAGGGAGTAGTTAACAAACTTCAAACTGAAAACTAAAGACAAGAAATAGAACTATCTTGTGTCGAAGTGGTATCTACAAAGAACAAAGACATATCGGTAGTCTGCCATATTAATTGCTTTTGCCATGGAGCGCATCGAGTGCCATGTATGAATTTAGCATGTTTGTCGACCATAGTCGGATTCTTAGGTCCTTATAGTGAGCTAATAAGACAAGCTACTCCTCATCGTGAGAGATATCGATGATGATTGGCTCCTTGGACATGGAAGAGGGCGGGGCCTCCACATTGTGGGTGCCCTACTCATAGTGATGATTTGCCTGAGCCGCTCCGAGCACCAACCTGCTGGCTCTCGAGTTGAGGTAAGCACGTGGATGCTGAGAAAACACCTCATAGTCTTCATCGAAGGCACCAACAGTGGCCTCAAGGAAATGTCACGAGCTATCATTTAAAGCAGCCAATCGCATCGTGGCGTCGACGTGCGAGCCGTCGATGGTGGCCTGTACGGCGAGGTGCTCCTCCAAGATCCGGGGATCGACACGAATGGCAGCCATCGCGACCTTATCCATGATTTGCTTCTCCGCTGGCAAATGCTCCTTGATCTCCTTGCTATACTGGGTGCACCATGTCTTAGGGAGGCGCTTATTAGGGGTAGGGGTTGGTGATTTGGTTGGAAGGTGTCGCGCTAACGATCAGGGCATGTGCGATGTAGAAGGAGGAGGATGATGGTGGTCGGATGTGGATTACCTACCTAGATCGACGAGGTTGAGCAGCGTGAAGGAGGGTCGCCGGCGAGGAGGCGACACTACAAGCAAGGAGTGAAGGTTTGAACTTGGAAATGATGGCAGAAACAAGGGAAATGTGGCTTTTGGTAAGGGGGAGGGGAGGGGAGGTAGATATTTCTGTAGAAGCCAAAAATTTTGGCTCGACCGCTCGGTGTAGTGAAAAAACTGGCATGCAAAGTGTCATCAGACACGGTCCCTTATTCAGCACTATGTATGATATGTGAACATCACAAACGATTCATATAGCTTACCCCATGTGTGATGAGTTTGAACATGCAAATTTTGGTCTGAATTTCCATGGTTACACTGGTCGTCCACGTCATTGCATAATTTGGGTACACAAATGAGCCTACATTGCACCCACACTTCTTAATCGAGCAAGTTCAGCAATTAAACACAGCTAGCTGACCTAAAAATTACTCCAACAAATTAAAAACCACTGCTCTAAATTAACTAAAGAGTACTACTCCGGCCGACGCTCGTCGATCTCCGCCGCCTCCTACATGTACAGCTCGCGGCAGACGATCTCCCGGGGAAGGGGCTCCATGGCATCCATCACACAATACTTGGCAAGCATCTCGACATCCGCCATCTCTTTGGAAAAGGGCGCCACAAGCTGGGCGTGGGCATCCATGATCTGGGCTTGGACGGGCTCCGTCGTGCCAAGGTATGTCGCGAAGGAACGGACGACTGCTCGAACGCTCTCGACGATTGCCAACTCTTCGATTGTGGGTTGCCAACCGTTGTCGAAGAAGCTTTGTTCAATTTGTGCAGTGACCGCCAGGAGCTGGGTGTGGGTGGCCTCGACATGGTCGTGGGCAACCTCCATCAGGGCTAAGGCCGCCGCTGCGGAACGGACAGTTGCTCTGCCGCCACCTAAGAAGCAACAGCGGCCGTTTTTGCTGCCTTGGCCGCCTGGTGAAAGCACAAGTGCTCCCTAGGTGATTTTGGAAATTAATGTCAACATATCTCTTGTTGGACTAATGCTTTTATCTAGTATATTTCAGATGAGTTCAACAATTGCGTGGTAAGGATAAGAGGATGTGGAACCCCTTCAAAATGCTAAGGACAAAGATTGGCAAAAGCTCAAGACTCTTCATTTCTATTTTAGTGACCCAAGATCACATTGAGTCCATAGGAAAGCCAATACTATTAAAAGGGGATGAGGTGTTGCTTAATGGTCTACTTGCTCAAAGTGCTTAGTGATATTGCTCCAAAACCCTCAGCCACTTTCTCATTTCCACATTTGTCCAAAACTCAAAGTCAAACTCGACCCCACCGATTTGATCTATCCGGCGCCACCAACACTACTATAGGATGGTCCAAACGCGATAGTCCAATCAGAGACCATTCGACGAAACTGTGTGCGATGCATCAATCACAAACAGTGATGTAGTAAAATCATCAAAAAAGATGCAAAACTCTTGCGATGGCGGCGACATCAAATATGGTTCATATTAGAAGTGTGTGTGTGATGAGTGGCAAACATTAATCCAGAAGAACTATTTGCGATGATGCAGAACAACAGAAATGAGAAGCCAGATGAGGGTGTGTGCGATATATGGCATACAGTTCACTAGGATGAACTGTGTGTGATTAGGTAGCACAATGGAAACGGTTCAACTGAACAAGATGTGTGTGATACGCGGCAAACATGTCCGTAATCAGAAATGTGTGCGAAGACCAATAATAACACAGACAATTGCTGCTAATAAGCCATGTGATTTTCTCTGTCTACAGAAGAATAACATGTATATACATATAACTGAAATAAACATCCAATTACATAAGTGACTATACAGATCATTCACACACACCTCAATAAACAATTGCATGCATTCTAAACCAGGAGAAATGATTGTCTAGTCATCTACTTCTTGTGACGCTCCCGCCACTGCTCTGTGGCTCGATCCCTCGTCTGGGGCGGGAAGAAGACACTCCCTCATGTCAACGATCCACATGTACATCTTGTATCTTGTGTACGCATCCTTGGCCAACGTACTTGACGTGTTGTTCATCCAGTCTCTCATGCCAGGCGCTATGCTAGGCATTCTTGTCCTTGTTTCTCTCATCCTTCATCTTCATGTAGGAGGGGTCGATGATGGCCGAGGCGAGTTCCACCTGGGAGTTTTGTTTGTTGTTGTCGCTACCCCAGACCTTGTAGTGGTCTTGGATGTTGACAAGATTCTGGCATTTCAAGCTCGAAACCTTGAGCGCTTTTAGATCGTTCGTGGTGTCCATCGTAGCGAAACTGTAGTTGGAGCTGTTGATAAACTTGGAGAAACGCTAGCAAGGTCTTGTGGCCCGGTGGTAGTGGTAGACGAGGACGTCATGTCACACACACAACTGGGTGATGGCAACCTTTTGATCGTGCCCGGTGTTGGTGTCAAAACCGGCAGATCTCGGGTAGGTGGTCCCGAACTGTGCGTCCGAGGATTGATGGTAACAAGGGACGAGTGGGACACAATGTTTACCCAGGTTCGTGCCCTCTTAATGGAGGTAAAACCCTAGGTTCTGCTTGATTGTATTTGATGAATATAGGGGTTACAAGAGTTGATCTACCTCGAGATCATAATGGCTAAACCCTAGCTATCTAGCGTATGAGAGTTATGATAGCCTCTACGGACTAAACCCTCCGGTTTATATACACACCGTAGGGGCCTAGGGTTGTACAAAGTCGGTTTGTGGGGGAAGCAAACAACATATCCAGACACCAATCTTGCCATACATGCATAGGGGAGTCCTACCTGGACACGGGGGAAAGTCTTCTGCTTGTATCTTCACGGCCCATCAGTCCGGCCCATACCAAATAGCCTGGACACCCGAGGACCCCCTAATCCAGGACTCCCTCAATAGCCCCCGAACTGGCCTTCAAATGACGATGCAATACCCGGCTTAAGTTTACGGCTTTTGCAAGGTTGGTTCTTCATTGTACATCGGCTGGATAACAATTCGGCCCTGACTCCCTTGTCCGGCCTTTATGACCCCTTCCCAATCACCTCGATTTCCACGTGCTGGGCGAATGTGAACGGTCCATAATAATTTTTACCACAAAGAAAACCTTTGGCCACACAGGGACAACGCCTATATAAAGAGGTTAGATCCCCAAGTGTCGTCCACATCGTGCGTAAAACATCAAGTCTAGCCATGAAAAAACTTCGAAAGCATGGTCAGCGCCCCAGGCTCTTCTTCGCGCCCCATCACTGATACGCGTCGGTGTTATACAAACGGGTTTTAACCCCTTTCCGTGAAAACATTTGGAACCGTCGCCTATTGAGTGACGGTGATAGGGGGTCCTTGCCACACGACCCAGAAATCGTCGGGGATAGGGAGCCTTGATGCATATAGTTGTCCATATATAAACATTTCCGATATCTTGATTATCCTAAACACTTCATCCTTGCTAGTTGCTTGTGCTCGCATTGCCATCACAGTCGGAGTTGTGTGGTTTTACCTAAAACCAGGCAGATTCCAGGCACAGGAGTTTTATGATGCCTGGCACATCACAAACAGTTCATGATTATAAACCGTGCACGATAGGTAGACAATCAAACACACTTAGTTTTCCCGCACCGTATGTGATAGTGTCTGACATCAGACACGCTTTGCAAACGGCAACTGTGCACATTGTTACACATGTTTCCTCTCCGTGAACCATGTCGGATTATGATGTATAACACACACGCTGTGCTTTATTAACAGTGTGCGCCGTAATGACCCGCACACCACAATTTCGCCCTAATTTAATTGTTGCTATTTAAAATTGTGCCTAATTTAAACTTGAAAGTAGGCTATAGCTTTATTCATATCCATCAGGTTCAAACAACCAATGTATTATTCGATTCACAGGTACATATGTTTAAGAATTACATAAGCACCAAATAAAGAATGATGAACCAGGGTTCTATACTTGTACTATTACATATGGTAAAGAAAGAGGCCACCGGCATTCCAATTGCTGAACAAGGTGAAGCGGAATGGCCCTATTGTGCTCTCCTGGATGCAGAAGGCATGCAAGACTCTAGTCCAACCCCTTGTGATGGCCAGCCGCCAATCATGTAGTTTGAGAGGTAATCTTGAGTAAACTACTCCAGGATCCACTGCAAAAGAAAAAATATTCAGACATTGTCATCTAACACAACCCCTTACGGGCAGTAAAAAGAAGGCTACATGGTTCTTACTTACCATCCTGCAATTCACTGTTGTTTTGCATGAAGTGTAAACAAATAGTTCGATTGACATCTTTTGACCCATTTTAATATCAAGCTTTATTAGTTTCCTCACTTGATGCCAGTTCATGAATATCTCATTGCCCCATACGCAGAAAGGGTTGAAGTGTGGATCTTTGGCAATGATATATGTACCTAAAAGCACCAAGTTAATATTAGAAGCTAAACACCAATTGAAAAATGATGTAGTACAACACTCCCTCCATACCATTATATAAGATTTTGTTACATGTATATCTATACATCATCAGAACATTCAGGTAACACTCTTCCTTGTTGCTATGTAGCCTGGGATTGCATATTTAGTCATTCAGTACAATGCATGTTGCTATGTAGCCTTAGATATATTAAATATGGCCCTAGTTAACCTACTAATAAATGGGTTATAGATATATTCAGTGAAATGTCCAATTTGACGATTAATCCCTTATCAGCCCCAGGCTATATGGTACCAGGTATCGATATCCCGAACAGTGAGTACATATAAGCAATGTGATGAAACTAACCTCGATGGAAAACAACACTGTTCTCAATATTGTCGTATATGAGTACATATAAAGGCATGTTAAGCACAACAGGCTAAACATCAACCAAATATATCCATGGTAGACAACATAATCTACAAATGATAGCTTCAGTGTGCTGGCTTAAGCACGCTAGTTAAGCAAAACAAGAAGTGGAAAGGTGTGTTAACTGCATCAGACATAACATTTAAAAACAAGCAAATAGTCATTCAAACTGGTATTGTGCAAGTCTAAAGTACACTAGTTATTATTAAAAAAACGAAAAGGCATGTTAACTACAATATCCATAACAACAACCAAATATCATAATTCATAGTGGTACTGTTGAAACTGTTATTGATGAAATTGAACTGCACGGCAAATAGTTGCACATATAGAGCATCACATTGTGAAGAACTGAAATAAACAAGTCATAAGGCCATCTCTAGGTGATCCTTAAAAAGTTAATGGACTAAAACCCTTAGTTGATATATATATACTCCAACATTTTTTGGCCTTTTCTAGTCGATCCTCCAAACTTAAGGTTGTTGTCGGATTTCGGGTTCCGGCAAAACTCTTGAGGTTCGAACACTAGGGTGCGCACGAAGATCTCTCCCCCTCTCTAGCTCGCACACATCATGATCTCACGGCCTAGCTCGACGAACCCAAAGAACAAGAGACACAAGAGTTTATACTGGTTCGGGCCACCGCTGTGGTGCAATACCCTACTCCAGTGTGGTGTGGTGGATTGCCTCTTGGGCTGAGGATGAACAGTTACAAGGGAAGAACAACCTCCTGAGGAGAGGTGCTCTTGTGCTTGGTGAGTGTGGTGGCTTGGTGGAATGGATCCGGTCCAAGATGAGATGAGCCGGATCAGGTTCGATCCTCTTAGATGCCTCCCTACGGTGGTGTCTAGTCCTATATATAGAGGCCCGGGTCCTCTTCCCAAATATTAGGCGGGAAGGGATCCCACAACGGCCAATTTTAAGGGGGACAACTAGTACAAGCTATCCTGACAAAAGTAGTCTTCTCCTGTGTCGGGAGAAATTGACACCTATGGGATCACTAGGATCCCTCCTACGGTTGGCGGGCGCGGGGTTGTGGAAAGAGCGGGTCTGACAGGAAGCACACGGATCGTTTAGCCAGCTTCGGGCCACGAGGATGCGTAAAACCCTAGACCTGCTTTGGTGGATGTATTGAGAGTGTTCTTGTGTTCTTGAGCTAGCTACGGGGTGCAACTTTGCCCGAAAGATCCGAATCCTCCTCCTGGTCGCCTCAGGCCTCCTTTTATATGAAAAAGGGGCTGCCACAGTGGCAGACATGGGGTGAAAAGGTGTATAGTGGATGAGCCTATCCTCTGGCACCGTTGGACAAACACATTTAATGCGCTGCCGACGTGCTCCTATCACTTTATCGGGGACAACAAGGAAGCACGTCACAGCCGTTGCTGCCACACCTGGCTTCGACACACGTCTGAGCTGACGAGGCGTCGTGGTGCCATGTTGGCTGGCTACTGGGCTGGCGCAGTGGTGGAGCCTTCAGGAAGACTTGCATGCAACAACACAGGTGCTTGCTGGGCCCGTGTAGAGGCCGCTCGTCGCTACGCAGGTGCCTGCCCAGCTGGTTGAGCTAGTAGCTTCTTGGGGACGGCGATGGAGCTTTGGCAGACATGGGCCTGGCTGTGGCCCTACTGGTGTCCTAGGCAAGGGTCTTGCCGGGCCCCCGGCAAGGGTCTTGCTGTGGCGTCGCGGTCATCCCCGGCAAGGGTCTCACAGGGGGGTCGTCGTCTTCTACTCCTCATCTGATCTTGCGTGTTCATGATGTTGACAAAGATCTGCATGTCACCACAGAGGTGCCTCCCGAGCCTTGGTTCCAATGTAGTTGTTGGCGGTGTTTGGAACTCCTGGGCTTAAGGGCGGCTCGCTCTGCCGGTGTTGGGCGAGTTGCCCCGGCAAGGCTCTTGCCGGGGCCGCGGAGGTCGCCTCGGCAAGGGTCTTGCCAGGGGAGTCCACCTTGCCCCTTTGTTCTTTAGTGTTTCTGGCCTTGGCGTTGCTCCGGCATCCCTCCCCTGCCCTGCTTAGTGTGGCCGTGGGTGTGGCTCTGACTGCCCATGCACAAGTTAAGGGGTGCAAAAGGGAGAGACCCTACTTTTGTACACTGACAAGAGCCCCCGAGCCTGGGCCACACATAAGCGCGACGCGTTGTTGGGCTAGGCCCAAAACGGTGCGCGGGCAGGTGGAGCGGATTTTTACTGCAGTAATTTCCCGTCCGCTGCTCTTTCCCACGACCCGCATTGAACGCGCGGCGTGGAGGGTCATGCGTGACGTGGGGGTCGTGCGTGGGGAGGTTTCCGCACGCATGCGTCATGTCGTGGTAAAGAGGCGACCCGCGCCTTCCCCGTAAAAAGGAACGACCGCGGGCGCGCTGCTCATTTACCCCCTGTGCCTTCTCTAATGTCGGAACCATCGTTCCTTCCTTCTTCCTTCTCAAGCCCCCGCTCCCACTCGCCGTCACTGCGTTTTCGCTGCCCTTCCCCCTCCACCTTTCGCAGCCGGCATGGCACCCAAGACTGGCAAGGGCAAGGGAGCGGCCAAGGACGCCGGAGGGACAGAGCCGGCGGAGAATGAGTCAGCGGGCGGCGGACGCAGCTCGCTTATTTTCCCTCGACGGTCGACGCGGTCCACCTCCGGGACAACTTCAAGCTGCTATGAGGGGTCAAGACGAGGGGAGATAAGATGAGGCACCCGGCCACGCGTGTCATCCCTGCGGATTGCACCAAGGCTGCCTCGAATCGGTACCCATTCTTCGTCGACTACTTTTCTTGCGGCCACTGCCCCCCTTTCTCTGATTTCTTCAACGACATCATTGTAACGCCCCGAGACCGATGTGCAAGTTGTCCTCCAGTTATTCGCTGTTGTTTCCTTGTCATTGCTTGCGTGTCATGCTTTGCTTATCATGTCATCATGTGCATTTCATTTGCATACATGTTCGTCTCATGCATCCGAGCATTTTCCCGGTTGTCCGTTTTGCAATCCGACGCTCCTATGTCACCCGGTGTCTCTTTCTACCTCTTTTCGTGTACGGGTGTTAAACGTTTTTGGATTGGACCGAGACTTGTCATGCGGCCTTGGTTTACTACCGGTAGACCGCCTGTCAAGTTTCGTGCCATTTGGGCTTCGTTTGATACTCCAACGGTTAATCGAGGGACCGAAAAGGCCTCGTGTGTGTTGCAGCCCAACACCCTTCCAAAGTGGCCCAAAACCCACCTAAACCCCCTCCATCATCTCGGTCGTTCGATCACGATCGCGTGGCCGAAAACCGCACCTCATTTGGACTCTCCTAGCTCCCTCTACCTATAAATATGCCCTCCTCGTCCATTTTCGCGGACGAAACCCTAATTTTTCCCCTCTCCTCGCGCCGCCGGACGAAATCCGGATGGCCGGACACGTCCGACCTGCACAGCACCGCCGCCCGCAGCCATCCAGGGTGCGCCACGTGGCACCCCGGCGCCCGCCGCCACCGCGGCCCGCCAGGCCCATCGTGGGCCCGCGCGAGCCCGGTTCCGCCCGCCGCCGC
>NC_057812.1:315683571-315691003 GCF_018294505.1 Triticum aestivum
ACCGCCCCGGCCCTCCTCGCCACGACCGCCCCACCACCTCGCCTCCTCGCCTCTTCCTTGCCTCCGGTCAGCGAGCCCAACTCTGGCGAACTGCTGCTACAGTGTTTCCGGCGAGATCCGGATCTGGATCTGGATCCCCTCGGGTTGACTTCCCCCCCCAAAACTCTAACTTTTTGCAGACTTCATCATGCCATAACTCTGCACTCATAGCTCCGATTCGTGCGTGTAGCATATCAAAATGTTCTTCTCAATGAGTACATAATTTATCTCATTGCATAATTTTCATTTGAGCTCATCTTGATGCCCAAAATGCTGTTGGAAGAGGGCTATGTGATGAATTTGTCAGATCTGTTTCAGCAAATGGCATTTTGTCATTTTTGCCATGATTAATGTGTGCATGCTATGATCCTGAGCTCTACATGTGTTTTGATATATGCCATGCCATCTTTACAGGGTGTATGCCATGTATTTTTGTGATATTTGTGGTGACTAGCACAAGCTCGCAAAGTAGCGTAATCGTTGATGCTGATTTCAGGGACGTAGAATTTCACTAAGTCCTTGTCCTGTTTTTGTTGATATGCCATATGTTCATGTTGTTTCCTAGTGATCCGTGCCTCTTTTGAGGATGATCGGTAAGGATGTTTTGTTAATATTGTGGTTCTCTATCCATCCATGTCTTTGTTTGCATTTATGGAGCACCCTAGCTTGAGTCAATCAAGCTCTACTTTTGCTATAAAATGTTCCTGGCAGATTGTTAACATGTTTAGCTATTGATCCGTGCATTCTATGATGTTGTTCTGGCCATGTCTAGCTTCTATGTCATGTCTTCTTGATGGGTGTATGCTTAGTTTGTCATGCCATGCTCTGTAGTTAGTGCATCGAGCTCGTAAACATGCCTACTCGTTAACTGTTTTGCCATGCTCCAATTTTTCACTGTCTGAATCTGTTTATGTTTTTGCCATGTTCACATGCTTGCAATTGTATTTTCTGATCCCTTTTGGCTCAAGGTCACTAAGGGACTTTTGTTAAGTGCTTTGAGTAGCTTCATGTGATGCCTTTCTTTGCCTTGTTAAGTTCCTGTAGCATGTAGTTTTCATGCTCTAAAGTTTGCTTCCTGATGATAAATTCCAGACTTGTGTTAATTACACTAAGTCTGTAACCTGTTATCATTTGCTCTTTTGCCATGCTTGTTTGAACCTGTTAATGAATGAATTAGCCGTAGATCAGTGTTCATCTTTTGTCAATCATCATGAGTGGATCCCTGCCATGTATTTTGTAATCATGTTTGAGTGCGGTAGCATATTTATCTTGATGCATTTAGATGGTCTCGTGCTGATTATCGTAGACCGATGCCATATTTGTTTTGCTTGCCATTTCCAAACCGTGCATCCGATTCCGGTGATCTTTATATCGATTTCGACCGAAATCACCTCACCTTTCCAGTGGAACTCTTGGATTTCCAATTTGAGGATAGGTTCAATCATCCCTCTCCAAATCATGCATATGCATCACATGCCGCATCCCGCATATCATACCATGTTCGTGTGTTGGTTGTTTACTATGTTGTGTGCTTCTTTCCGGTGTTGCTTCTTCGGGTTGGTTTCGATTACGTCGCGTTTGTGAGGACCCGTTCGACTATGTCCGTTTGTTTTCTTCATGGACTCGTTCTTCTTCCTTGCGGGATCTCAGGCAAGATAACCATACCCTCGGAATCACTTCTATCTTTGCTTGCTAGTTGCTCGCTCTTTTGCTATGCCTATGCTGCGATACCTACCACTTGCTTATCATGCCTCCCATATTGTTAAACCAAGCCTCTAACCCACCTTGTCCTAGCAAACCGTTGTTTGGCTATGTTACCTCTTTGCTCAGCCCCTCTTATAGCGTTGTTAGTTGCAGGTGAAGATTGAAGTTTGTTCCTTGTTGGAACATGGATATTTTGTTGGGATATCACAATATCTCTTATTTAATTAATGCATCTATATACTTGGTAAAGGGTGGAAGGCTCGGCCTTATGCTTGGTGTTTTGTTCCACTCTTGCCGCCCTAGTTTCCGTCATATCGGTGTTATGTTCCCGGATTTTGCATTCCTTACGCGGTTGGGTTATAATGGGAACCCCTTGACAGTTCGCCTTGAATAAAACTCTTCCAGCAATGCCCAACATTGGTTTTACCATTCACCACCTAGCCTTTTCTTTCCCTTGCGTTCTGCAGACTCAAGGGTCATCTTTATTTAAACCCCCCTGGGCCAGTGCTCCTCTGAGTGTTGGTCCAAACTAGAGCCCCTTGCAGCGCCACCTCGGGAAAACTCGAGGGCTGGTTTTAGTTGTACGGATTGCTCTTCTGAGTGTGCCCTGAGAACGAGATATGTGCAGCTCCTATCAGGATTTGTCGGCACATTCGGGCGGTGTTGCTGGACTTGTTTTACCATTGTCGAGATGTCTTGTAACCTGGATGCCGAGCCTGATCGAATTGTCTTGGGAGAAGGAATATCCTTCGTTGACCGTGAGATCTTGTGATGGGCTAAGTTGGGACACCCCTGCAGGGATTTGAACTTTCGAAAGCCGTGCCCGCGGTTATGGGCGGACGGGAATTTGTTAATGTCCGGTTGTAGAAAACTTGAAGTTGACCTTAATTAAAATACATCAACCGTGTGTGTTACCGTGATGGTCCCTTCTCGGCGGGGTCCGGGAAGTGAACACGGTGTTGGAGTAATGCTTGACGTAGGTTGTTCTAGGATCACTTCTTGATCATAGTTGTTCGGCCGTGCTTTTCCCTTCTCTTCTTGCTCTCTTTTGCGTATGTTAGCCACCATATATGCTAGTCGCTTGCTGCAGCTCCACATCATACCTTTACCTTACCCATAAGCTTAAATAGTCTTGATCGCGAGGGTGTGAGATTGCTGAGTCCGCGTGACTCACAGATACTTCCAAAACCAGTTTGCAGGTGCCGTTGAACCAAGCAGGTGACGCAACCAAGCTCAGGAGGAGCTCGATGAAGATCTTGTCCTTTGTGTTGTTTCATTCCAGTTGATCAGTAGTGGAGCCCAGTTGGGACGATCGGGGATCTGTGTAGCATTTGGGGTAGTCTTCCTTTATTTTGGTTCCGCAGTCGGACCTTGAGTGTATTTGGATGATGTAATGCTTTATTCATGTATTATGTGAAGTGGCGATTGTAAGCCAACTATGTACATCTTTCCCTTATGTATTACATGGGTTGTGTGAAGATTACCTCACTTGCGACATTAGTTTCAATGCGGTTATGCCTCTAAGTCGTGCTTCGACACGTGGTAGATATAGACGCATCGAGGGTGTTACAAGTTGGTAATCAGAGCCCTCCCCGACTTAGGAGCCCCTTGCTTGATCGAATCGCTGGCGTTGTTGAGTCTAGAAAAAATGTTTTGAGTCCTTTAGGATTATATATATCGGAGAATTAGGAATTCTTTTTACTCCTCAGTCCCTTCGTCGATCTGGTGAGGCATCCTGACGTACAGTTTTGACTCTTCTCTTCTGAAATTTCACTAATTTTTTTTAGGATCACGCGGGTATCTTGGAATCTTTCCGATGGTCTTGTGACAAGAACATTGTTCTTGGTGCCTCTTGTCATTTAGGGGTTGTGGCAGTGTCTCGGGGAGTTGAGCTCCGAGGTGTTGTCGTCACAATTTTATCGTTGCAGTTCTGGAATACCTAAGTTTAGTTTCACCGACATCGAAAACCTCTTTTATGTAGTTGTTGGTGAGATAACCTCGACGCCACCCAGTACAGGGGCAGGAGTTCGGGAGTATTGCCATAACTCGTATAACGGATGCTTTTCGAAGGTTGAGGTAAACGATTTCCGAAGGTTTCTTGGTTATGTGTTGAAGGATGGATACAGCTGGATGTAGGATTTGTTAGTTTTGGGTGAGATATTATGCTTCCCCTGTATCCCCAACACCTGATTGCATAACCGGAAAATTTCGGGAGTTTATAAGTGGGAATTCAAGTAGCTCCTAGGATTTCTTTCCGACAGATGTATGATTTGAAATTGGGGTTCGACGTCTAGTGGTACGCCTATCCACGGTTGGTTTTACAGTGGTCTCATTGTGTCTTAAAGAGTCCTTGGCTATGCCGACTCAGGGACGCTTCCAATGTCATGTGCACTGCCTTGTACATGATGGTGCTGTACGATCGAGCCCGTGTAGGCCCCACCACAAAAACTTCGGATGAAATCTCTATCATATGTTTGTTCCGGCTTATTTTGCAAGCCAATCTTTGTTTTGTTTTGAGTTGTGGTATTAGAGTTGCTTCGAAGTCAAATGTTGATTCCATACCTTTTCCAAGCGGTGTTCTCATATTTCTATGTGAATACTAATCCTTTTCGATCATCGAGACTGTCATGTCAATCCTTTTCAATCGGCGTGTTTCTCTTCAAGTGGATCCGATCATTTCGACATCCCCAAGATCAATTATCAGTTCTTCTCAACGATGTTTGTTTCATCCATCTCCAAGTTGCTTTTGTTTTCCCGCCCACCCACCCTTTTTCTTCAAGGATTCATATTTCTTCATCAAGTATCATCTCATTGATGAGAAGTCTCTCCATTCTTTTTCGTTAATGTTCTTATCCGGTGATTATCATGAAGATTATAATGAAGCTTCAAGCTCATCATTCTTCGTTCTTCTCTTCTCCGGTGGTTTCAAGTCAAGCTTTGTTGATCATACCCTTTCCTCATTTCAAGGCTTTCTCATGCCGGTGCAATTCTTAATCGTTCACCTCTCGCTATTCTGTTGTCCCGGAGTGCTCAAGATATCTCAGAAGGCTCGTCTTTTCCTTCAAGATCCGTTCAAACCTATTCCGAGGTTGTTATCTCATTCAAGCCATTTTATTCAACCGGTGCTATCTATCTCTCTTCAAATCTTTTCAACGGTGTTCCTTTTGAGTGGGCCCTAACCCACATGTCTTTTCCCAGGATCTTACCTGACTCTTCTTATTTTCCCGGAGCTATCCTCAAATTCTTTAAGTTTGATGTAAGAATGAATTGTCATCAGTCAAATGCCTTTCTCCAAGATCTTTCATTCCTTTTCGCCGCTGGCTCAACCTTTCTATTTTCCATTCCGGAGTGCCTCAATAATTCATGGTGGTGTTTCTCATTGTCTTTCTCAACACTTGAAGACCGAAGAAGATTTTTCCTCTAAAACTTGCTCTTTTTTCTCTTCAAGAGTCATGGCTCTAGCGTCGTGCCATCCTCTCATAATTGGTTTTGATTGTAAGAATTCTTTTCACCCACCCAGAGCATTTCATGAGTTGTTTCCATTTATTTCCTCCGAAGGCCATCTTTTCAAATATTATTCATTCTCAGCTCTCTTTCTCTAAATCTTACCGGTGCATCATTCAAGTGTTCTCTAAACAGCTCGTCATCTCTTCGTTCTCATATATCTAAATTCCTTCAAGCATCTTCGTTTATTTGCTAATCCTTCCCGGTGTTTCTTCATGTTTTATTCATTCTTTTTCAATTCTTACGGTGGTTCGTTCAAGATTTCTCTTCCTTCTTTATCTTATCAATTCATTCATTGTTCCAATCCTACCGGTGGTTCATTGAAGACATTCTCAAGTTTACACTATATCTATCTTAATCCTTTCTACGAGTATAAGTAGTATGCCAAATCCGTTGCTTCATCAATTTAAATTGGTGAAGGGTAAGCATAACGTAATTCTTATTCGCGTTTCATCCAAGTGATTAATTCCTTATTTCGGAGGTCCATCAAATTCTCGGTTTCATTTGTTTCATCTTTCTTTTCCGGAGTTCCTAGCTTTTCCGCATTATATCGTCATGAAGATTCATCTAAATCATCGCAAGGCTTCACTTTGTGTTTTTTTCAACTCCTCTTTCCTTCCGTTCGATCATCCTTTTTGTTACCGGAGGTTCTACATGATGGTTCTTAAAGGATTTAATTCCTTCTCGAAGGGTTCATCAACATTATTTTCAGAGGAGCTCAAGCATTCTTCATCTTGCTATCCGGAGTGCAATTCTTTCTATCGAATCATTGGAGGTGGTATTATGTCATTTTTGATAATTTGAGTTCATGTCTCATGAGTCATAAGTTATCAAGTATGAGATATTTTAAATCCATCAACCTCTTCGTTGGAGTTATCTTGGGTTATACTTCACCTAAATCTTTTCCTAAGGATTGTTGCTATTTATGGTGCTTTATAAAGGACCCAAGCTCTTCTTTATACTCCCGGTGAAATACTTTCTCGTCTCCTTGTTCATATCATTCCAATCTATCATTTCCGTTAGTGGCATGTTGTCACCTCATATTCTGAGATGTTTCCTATAAGCCCACATCAAGCTTACTCTTTTCGTTGTTGGTTTTCCAGCAACTCCGTTCTAGCATTTGTTGTAAGCGCGCTCTCTCAATATCTTGTTTCCCTTCGTTCATTCCATTCCATTCTTACTTTTGTTCCGGAGGCATTGTGATGTTGCTCTCTTTAACCCATCTTCTTGTTTTGTCAGGATCGTGTTCTTTTCTTGGTTTATCCATTTAACCGGAGTGTTGTGTCCTCTGCTCAAGTTCTTTCCATCTTATCAAGTTTCATATCACTTTTCAACCGGAGTGCTGTCCGAATTTGTTCTTCCTTGTTACTCTTCCCTACCGGAGTGCTTTCAACTTTGTTCTTCTTCGTTGATTTCTTTCTTTCAATTTGTTCAACCTCTCAAGGTTCTTTGGTTTCACTCGTTTGTCAAAGAAGCAACTTAGTTTTACCTCTTCTCTTTCTCTTTCGTTTTCCCCTCCGGTGCCATTCTAGATCTCGGGACGAGATCCTCTCGTAGTGGTGGAGTGTTGTAACGCCCCAAGACCGATGTGCCAGTTGTCCTCCATTTATTTGCTGTTGTTGCCTTGTCATTGCTTGCGTGTCATGCTTTGCATATCATGTAATCATGTGTATTTCATTTGCATACATGTTCGTCTCATGCATCCGAGCATTTTCCCCGTTGTCCGTTTTGCAATCCGGCGCTCCTATGTCACCCGGTGTCTCTTTCTACCTCTTTTCGTGTACGGGTGTTAAACGTTTTCGGATTGGACCGAGACTTGTCATGCGGCCTTGGTTTACTACCGGTAGACCGCCTGTCAAGTTTCATGCCATTTGGGCTTCGTTTGATACTCCAACGGTTAACCGAGGGACCAAAAAGGCCTCGTGTGTGTTCCAGCCCAACACCCTTCCAAAGTGGCCCAAAACCCACCTAAACCCCTCCATCATCTCGGTCGTTCGATCACGATCGCGTGGCCGAAAACCGCACCTCATTTGGACTCTCCTAGCTCCCTCTACCTATAAATATGCCCTCCCCGTCCATTTTCGCGGACAAAACCCTAATTTTTCCCTCTCCTCGCGCCGCCGGACGAAATCCGGATGGCCGGACACGTCCGACCTGCACAGCGCCGCCGCCCGCGGCCATCCAG